>NC_135698.1:735459-737959 GCF_964276395.1 Gasterosteus aculeatus | reverse complement strand
ATACATAATACATACATAATACTAGTAAACTATACATAATACATACATAATACTAGTAAACTATATATAATACATACATACATAATACTTGTAAACTATATATAATACATACATACATAATACTAGTGAAGTATACGTAATACATACATAATACTAGTAAACTATACATAATACATACATAATACTAGTAAACTCTACGTAATACATACATAATACTAGTAAACTATACATACATACATACATACATAAAACTAGTAAACTATACATAATACATACATACATACATACATAATACTAGTATAGTTTACTAGTTTTATGTATGTATTACGTATAGTTTAATAGTATTACGTATGTATGTATTATGTATAGTTTAAGATACAAGCGATACCCTGTAAAGAACATAACAATAAAGCATCATCAGCAGTATTCCAGCCGTGTTCTGACTTCCTTGTGGTGGAAGAAGTGATCAAGTGAGTGAGAAGTGTCTTAATCCTCAGCACCATGAACATTACTGCTAATGCAACTGTGTGTTCAAGGTTTTAACGTGTTGGATCTCTGCAGGTTTTTGGGCTGGCGGCACACAACAGGATGTTAAAACCAAAGTGCATCTCTCCGTCCCTCCTCCCTCTCTCACTCCCTTCTCTCCCTCTCTCTCTCTCTCTCTCTCTCTCTCTCCCCCACACCGCTCAGTTAATCTGATTAAACCAGCAGCTGTCTGCGGTTCTGCGGCAACAATAGCGGCTGGCTGAGCCGCCGATTAGCGCGGTTGCATCATGAATTATGCAGCGAGGGGAAGGTGGCGCAGCGAGGGGAAGGTGGCGCAGCGAGGGGAAGGTGGCGCAGTGAGGAGGGGAAGGTGGCGCCGTGAGGGGAAGGTGGCGCCGTGAGGGAAGGTGGCGCAGCGAGGGGAAGGTGGCGCAGCGAGGAGGGGAAGGTGGCGCCGCGAGGGGAAGGTGGCGCAGCGAGGGGAAGGTGGCGCAGCGAGGGGAAGGTGGCGCAGCGAGGGGAAGGTGGCGCAGCGAGGGGAAGGTGCGCAGCGAGGGGAAGGTGGCGCCGCGAGGGGAAGGTGGCGCAGCGAGGGGAAGGTGGTGCCGGGGGGGAAGGTGGCGCAGCGAGGGGAAGGTGGCGCAGCGAGGGGAAGGTGGCGCCGCGAGGGGAAGGTGGCGCAGCGAGGGAAGGTGGCGCCGCGAGGGGAAGGTGGCGCAGTGAGGGGAAGGTGGCGCCGCGAGGGGAAGGTGGCGCAGCGAGGGGAAGGTGGCGCCGGGGGGGAAGGTGGCGCCGGAGGGGAAGGTGGCGCAGCGAGGGGAAGGTGGCGCCGGGGGGGAAGGTGGCGCAGTGAGGGGAAGGTGGCGCAGCGAGGGGAAGGTGGCGCAGCGAGGGGAAGGTGGCGCAGCGAGGGGAAGGTGGCGCAGCGAGGGGAAGGTGGCGCAGCGAGGGGAAGGTGGCGCAGTGAGGGGAAGGTGGCGCAGCGAGGGGAAGGTGGCGCCGCGAGGGGAAGGTGGCGCAGTGAGGGGAAGGTGGCGCAGCGAGGGGAAGGTGGCGCAGTGAGGGGAAGGTGGCGCAGCGAGGGGAAGGTGGCGCCGCGAGGGGAAGGTGGCGCCGCGAGGGGAAGGTGGCGCCGCGAGGGGAAGGTGGCGCCGCGAGGGGAAGGTGGCGCGGGGGGGGAAGGTGGCGCAGTGAGGGGAAGGTGGCGCAGTGAGGGGAAGGTGGCGCCGGGGGGGGAAGGTGGCGCCGGGGGGGGAAGGTGGCGCCGTGAGGGGAAGGTGGCGCCGCGAGGGGAAGGTGGCGCAGCGAGGGGAAGGTGGCGCCGGGGGGGAAGGTGGCGCAGTGAGGGGAAGGTGGCGCAGCGAGGGGAAGGTGGCGCAGTGAGGGGAAGGTGGCGCAGTGAGGGGAAGGTGGCGCAGTGAGGGGAAGGTGGCGCCGGGGGGGGAAGGTGGCGCAGCGAGGGGAAGGTGGCGCCGGGGGGGGAAGGTGGCGCAGTGAGGGGAAGGTGGCGCAGCGAGGGGAAGGTGGCGCAGTGAGGGGAAGGTGGCGCAGTGAGGGGAAGGTGGCGCAGTGAGGGGAAGGTGGCGCAGCGAGGGGAAGGTGGCGCCGGGGGGGGAAGGTGGCGCAGTGAGGGTAAGGTGGCGCAGCGAGGGGAAGGTGGCGCAGCGAGGGGAAGGTGGCGCCGTGAGGGGAAGGTGGCGCAGCGAGGAGGGGAAGGTGGCGCCGCGAGGGGAAGGTGGCGCCGCGAGGGGAAGGTGGCGCCATGAGGGGAAGGTGGCGCCGCGAGGGGAAGGTGGCGCAGCGAGGGGAAGGTGGCGCAGCGAGGGGAAGGTGGATGAATGGATGGATGAATGGATGAAACAGGACGTCTCCGAGGCTCAAGGCGATATTTAAACGGGTGGTGTCTTTAAAGAATAAAGGCCTGTTTGATGTGGAAGACGAGGAGCCACACACACACACACACACACACACACACAGGTGGAGCTCCGCCTACCTCTCTTGGTGATGATGATGC
>NC_135697.1:18296669-18326669 GCF_964276395.1 Gasterosteus aculeatus | reverse complement strand
TGTTAGTCAACTTCACTCCAACTCAGTACCATTTATTTCACACTTATTTTTGGAATATACGGTAAACAGACCTCATTTACATAGCTAGTCAAACTGGCAGGAATATCACAGATGGAAATTAAATAAAATGTCCGTAAGGCTTATTACTTTATTACTTATTGCTTTATTACTTATTGCTTTATTATTACTTTGAAGGCTAGGAGCCAAACAGTTGGCGGTTAGCGTTAGCGGTAGCTGCCGCTACCAACGGTTTTTGCCAGTCACTCCACTGCTACTTTTTCCAGTTACAGGGCTGCTGGTGACAGAGAACGTGTCCAGTAAGCACATTGTCACACAATCCTTCGAGCTGACGGGCAAAACAAACGCACAACTTACAGTGGCAGAGTAACAGCGCGTCATCGGCAACTAGCAGACCGGTTACAACCTGATGCAGTGACAGCGGGGACGGCCAATCACACAAGCAGCAGCAACAGCCAATGGAGGAGCTTGTGGGCGGGTCTAAACGAAGGGAGACAGGCTCAGCTTGAGCGGCCGTTTGTCCGCTTGGTCCTAGTGCGCGACGCGTCTCTGTTTACCATAGCGTAACATTGTTTTTGGACGGTGAAAACATGTCCCCTGTGTCTCCCCCGTGACTCACTCTCAACCAATCAGAAATAAAAAAGACAAAATAGAGAAAAACAACTTTAAGATGAAATAACACAATTTTGAATATCATAGATTGTAATGGAACTAGACAAAATACTATGAATAACTCTCAAATTGTTTGTTTTACTATTCAATTTCAATGTTCGTGTTACAACTGACACAATTGAAGCTAAAATAATTTCCTCATTTATTATATTTAATTCAACAGATCTTGATTCTGAAGATATTCACAGTTTAATCTGAATCTGAAGATGATGTCAGGATGAAGAGAAACCCACACACTGCTGCACTTCACTGCTAACCTGTGTGCGTGTGTGTGTGTGTGTGTGTGTGTGTGTGCGTGTGTGTAGAAGAAGAAGAGGAGGAGGAAGATTGATCGCAGTATGATCGGAGATCCGACAAACTTCATCCACCTCACACACATCGGCTCTGGAGAGATGGCAGAGGGACTTCAGCCGGTGAGACGCAACACCCGTCTGTCTGTCTGTCTGTCTGTCTGTCTGTCTGTCTGTCTGTCAATTCATTTTATTTTGTACAGTCCAAAATCGCAAACTACAAATTAGCCTCATGTGGCTTTACAGTTTGTGCACATGCGACATCCTCTGTCCTGAAACCCTCACATCTGTCTGTTTGTCTACGTGTCCTAATAGTGTTGCCAATATGGTCCGTCCTTTTCTACTTTGTTAAATATTACCGTTTTTCTCAGTTGCTTTGGTACATTTCTCGAATAATCCTCAACAGTATGTGCATTTCTGAAAACAAGTCCTCCTGATGCTCTTTGCTGTTGAGCCACAGATTCTCATCCACATCACAACAAATATCTTCTCTTGTGATGCAGCGTGGAAGGAATCTTAGTGTCTCATCCAGCCTCTGCTGTGATGCATCCATACATCTGTGGACGTGGCTGCTGTTCTTATTCCATCTCCACGCTGAGAACATTCCTATGGAAGTAAATCTGTGTCATCGGATTTTGAAAGAAAAAGGTGATTGAATTTTTTGCAGTTGAATATTTATGCATTGAAATCATGTATCTGAATGTTTTTCAACATTAAAATATTCAACCACAAATAATTCAACCACAAAAAATTCAACCGCAAAAATTCAACCACAAAAAATTCAACCGCAAAAAATTCAACCGCAACATCCGGGAACCCAAGGAAGAGCAATCGATTCTAGATTCAAGATCGGGAGCGTGCGTCAAGCAAAAGGAGCGAGCGCCCCAATACAACTTGGGCTTGTCGACTATGATGACCTGATTTCAGCCACGTCCATTAATAATGGTGTTTTAACTCTAACTTCATGCCATCAGTGTGGTTTGTGTCCGTACGATTCAGTAATAGACAGCTGATGCTGGGATGCTTCGACGAGCTATTAGGAGTGATTGGCGGAGTTTTGAAACCAGGAATGCGCCTGTAGAGCATAGGAGCCCTGCAGCGTAGTGGGGGGGGGGGGGGGGGGGTACTTCTGAGGATTTCAATTGTGATCTGAGAAATGTTCCAAAGCGACTGAGAAAAACTGTAATGACGTTTTCAAGTATATTGACGGTGTGTGTGTGTGTGTGTGTGTGTGTGTGTGTGTGTACAGTCGGGGCCGGTACAAGAACAGATGAGGTCAAAAGGTCAGAGTACGAACGGCGGGAACGGCCTGTTATAGCCGGTAAACGCACGTTTCAGTACGTTCAATGCTGCCACACATGAACTCACACTTTATGTCCATGACACCGATAAACCAAATGATGAATTACTACTTTGACATGATTGACGCTTCCACTTCATTCATTAACTCCTTTGTCCACTTTGCATGTTGTCCTGAACATTCTTAGGCTTGTGGAAACTTGTGTGACGGTCTCATCCGTTGACTTCAGCCACTTCAACTTCCTCCAGCTTGACATGAAACCTTTAGCGCTTCAGCTGCTTTCAGTTCATCTCATCAGCTCGTTTCCCTTCGCCGACTCTCTTCAGTTCAGCTGCTGCAGCTTCATTTCTTTCAAGCTCTTTAGCTTTTGTTAAAAAAGATCCCCAAAAATCTTTAAATATTTCACCTGCTTTTGTACTTTTTAATGAAAAATTAAACAAAGTGAAGCGTTTGACCAATAAAACCTCTTAATCTCCACAGTTGTAACCAGCTGAGTGTTTTAACTGGACAGGCTGAGCGACGACCTCTGACCTCCCCCCCAGCGACCCCCGTTGAGCAGAGCGCTTCTCCTCTGAGGAGAACACTGGAAAATCAGTATTAAAGCGTCAGGGAGCGACGACATCACCGGACTTCATCTCCCCGGGACGACACGCGTGTGCGTTTAAGAAGAAAGCTGAAACGTTTCCTCTGTATTCACCTCTAATGGATCATGACCCCCCAGTCACTGGTCACATGGCCGTAGTGATGACATCATCAACTCCCAGGATGCCTCATTCTGCGCAGGAGGGAAAGTCTAGTGTGTGTGTGTGTGTGTGTGTGTGTGTGTGTTCGTGTGACAGCTCAAATCTCCTGTGACTCAAGCTGTGGCTCTGGTCCCTGAATCGGGTCCTCTGGCCCCGAGGGGACGGACCTGCACCAACGTTTAGTATTTGGGGGGATTGTTCTGAGTATTTCCTGGTGGGCGATCAAATGTTTATCTGCTTCATACTTTGACTTTTCTAAACCGATGTGTATTTTCTGCAGTTTTTTGGTGCTTTGCTTCTCGATGTCACGCGTAGATCTCTGATACGAGACGATCGTGGGAAAGTTGGTTGTTGGTTCAAATTTCACAGAAAGTTTAATAACGGCACTTTATGAAAACATTTTCCTAAACTCAACATTCTCTCTATTTTTAAACACATTTTATTTAAACATTTAACCGTCCTATTACATTTGTGTTGCTGTATTAACGTCGAAATATTTCAGTTTTAAATTTGTGGTTTTAACAATATAAAATCCTGTTTAATTTATTTAGTTTGGTTTAAGCCAGAAATAAAACTCATCAAAGCCCCAAATTATTAATTAATTATTCTCGACAGAACGTCTGTTTAGGTAGAAAAGAATTCATCAATTATTTCAACTAAAACATTAGTGATCGTTTCAAGCAAAGTCATAAAAAAAGGGCCAGAACAAGATGGTTACCGTGGAAACCAGTCGAGTGGCAGGTTCCCGTCACCGTGGCGACGGCCTCTCTGTCTCCCTCTGGGTTAGAACATCACTTCAGTTTTGCTTGATTTCTTTTTCTTTCATTCACATTATGCAACCATATGATTTGTAATTATATTTGTTATATTTTATATATTTCTTTTCCTCCGCTCGTCCGCTGCCTTCATGGACTCCTCGCGATGTCAGAGTTTTCTAAACTCTCCCCTCCTGTGAAAGACCCGCGTGATGTGACAGCAATCAGCTGACGGGAATCACAACCTGACTGGAGGGAACGAGACGCGGGTCCATCCGTCATCACAGTCACCTCTGTGGTCTGTTTCTTTCAAAGATGTTCATCTATTAAACGTATTTGTATAATTGATTTCTTGTTTATTTAGCAGTTAAAATTCGATGAATCAGTTGGGGAATAAAGCCGTTAAACGTCTCAAATAAAAGCTAATGTGATATGAACCGATGAGCTGCAGTTCCTAAACAAAGAGTTTACTATAAAATCAATGAGTGCTTTATTAGGTTTGTGATATTAATTCAATGACAATTGGCCAGCAGGTCGGATTAGAGAATAATGCTAATTATTGCTAATGCTAATAAGGTGATGTCACTTGACTTGATTCCTTGTTATGTAACACGTGGCTCAATAAATCGGTGCGTTGAGCGGTTTATTTTACAAGATCGTGTTGAAATGTTCCTGATCAGGATCAAACCATGATGGTTAAACGCTAAAACGCCACAGTGACGACGAACCAAAATGGTGATGACTAAACATAAAGATGGTGACGGGATGCTGAAGGTTTCAAAACTCCCACAACCCAACGGGTGTTGTCATGGCGACCAGCGTCTTATCTCCACTCTGCATGTAGATGACCTAGTAGATGGTTTTCCTAATTCACCCCATCAGCTGGGAGGCCGCAGGGCTTTAATTCTGTGTGTGTGTGTGTGTGTGTGTGTGTGTGTACGTGCATGTGTGTGCGTGTGTGTGTCTGTGACACACACATGCACACACAGACAGACACACACACACACACACACACACCTCTCTGTGTTCCTGTTTGTCGCTTCCTTCTCCTGACCAGCCGCTGGGTTTAACACACAAACATTAACGCGGCTCCGTTGTGCATCAATCATCAATCAATGACTCATCAAACGTGGAGTCGCGTTCAGCCCGTCTGCTCGGTGCTGAAGAACCAGCGCGGTTCTCCTAACGAGGTTAAAGCGAAGCAGGTCGACAACAATGAGCGTCTTCAGTGTCGCCGCGAAATCACAAACAATCACACAAACATTTATAGAAACATGTTGAAATGAAAAAAGAAAGACGCTCACGTTGTAAAGTTTATCTCACACAACAATACAACATGGTAATAATAACATAGAACTTGGTCATTAAAGATGATTAAATGTCACGGCCGGTTGCGATACATCATTTATCTTCTCCTCATGGTTTGAGGAGACGTGAGGAGACGTCCTGCTTCACCTGGTCAGACTCTGGTCGTACCTGCAGGGAGCACAGGCCACATCAGCGGCTTCATTTACTGGTAAAGATGATTAAAAAGCTTGTTACATTTTCATGAATGAACCTGAAGACACGTCTTGTGTCTTTTTAAACCTGGACGGGGACCGACGAAGACTAAAGACACACCTCTTCAGACTAAAGACACACCCCTTCATACTAAAGACACACCTCTTCAGACTAAAGACACACCTCTTCAGACTAAAGACACACCCCTTCAGACTAAAGACACACCTCTTCAGACTAAAGACACACCTCTTCTGACTAAAGACACACCTCTTCAGACTAAAGACACACCTCTTCTGACTAAAGACACACCTCTTCAGACTAAAGACACACCTCTTCTGACTAAAGACACACCTCTTCAGACTAAAGACACACCTCTTCAGACTAAAGACACACCTCTTCAGACTAAAGACACACCTCTTCAGACTAACACACTAACTACCTGCAGCACTTACACTGGACTTATGATGGTTCTTATGAATTTGCACTTTCTTGTTTCTTGTTCTTGTGAGTTTGTGTCCTTATGGTTGAAATGTTCTTATTGTAAGTCGCTTTGGATAAAAGCGACAGATAAATGACGTGTGATGACGTGATGTAATGTGATGTAATATAAAAAATGTTAGCTGAGCTGTTTGAACACAACTTCACCAACAACTAAAAGAATATCATATTTTGCCAAGACTGAGCTCGTCGCATTCCTGGACCTGTCACTCATCTGTTGACTTATTGTGCTGTGATTTGGCCTAATAGATCCACATTTAAAGGGATATATGGATTTTCCTTCTGAAAAATGTTATTTGTGCTGTGTGCGTCTTCACTTACTCACATATACACTGATATTTATGAACAAACTCATAAGTTTTCCCGTCTATTGGGACACAAAAATAATTCACATAGACTTTGTGTGTTTTTGCGTGCGATTTTCACAGCGGAGGCTTTGGCTCAAAAGGATGAATGAAACAATGCAGAGTTATGGTAAAGATGATATTATTTCCATCAGTATTGTTTTTCCCGTGCAATGACAGGGTAAAATGAGTAAATTATCATAATATATTTATTATTATTATAATTGTGATCATTCATCATTATTTTAAATAATACATAAATAGATTAGTAATTACCACCTTATCGTTAGTAAATGTTTTCATCATTTAAGTTGATGGTTGTAAAAAAGACACATTGTTATATGAAATATAAAAAGGATGTTTCAAGAATATTTAGATTAAAATGAGTATTTAAATATATTCCTCTTTTGTGTAACACTCACAGTGAGACGCAGTCCGGGACCTGCACATGCTCAGTGGGGACGAGCTGAGAAAGACCCTGAAGGCTGCCGACGAACTGGAGCTTCCTGCTGAACTTAGAGCTGAGGAGGAGGAGGAGGAGGAAGAACAAAGATACATCTTGGGTTTGCTACTAAACAAAGCTGGGCGACATGACAGCTGCCCAAAAGTGAAGTCTAAACATCTGGACGGCCCCCGAGTTGCTGATGATTAATCCCGAGGAAGAAGAGGAGGAAGATGAGGACCTGATGAACGGTTTGATGATGGTGATGAGTGCTTTGATGTACCAGGTTGGATGAACCACATAGAAACCCTTCAGGTTCTTCCTCAACCTGCACACACACACACACACACACACACACGTTGTTATCACACTACACAGGTTCACCCAGGCCGTGTGGCAGGGGTGGAACAGGGAGTCAAACGGGAAGTGGAGCGGTACCTCCTGTTGATGGTGGTGTATCCGTCCCTCAGCCAGCTGATTCCCGGCAGCTTGTCCTTCTGACCTCCAGCACACAGGTACACCATCACGTAGTTCTCTGCCACCATCAGGTCCAGGGTCCCCACCACGTACCTGCAGGCCCACAGGTGGACGTCACCCATTGACAAAGGATGCTGAAGCTAACAAACAGTCAGGTGTTAGCATTTGGTTCAATTGTACTTTTGGATCGAACGGTCCCGTCTCCTACCTGAACAAGTGGTCCATCACATTCTGGTAGTTCTCCAGACGGTTCTGCGGCAGGTAACAGGAAGAGAACACGATGACGTCGTACATTCCGTCTCCATAATAACCTGAGAGATGAGGACAGAGCGCGTTAAAGCCGAGGTGAGGCGTCAGACAGGTGAGTCCGCCGTACCTCCGTGCGACAGAACCCTGAGGAACGGCTCCAGCACGCTCATGTTGACCCGGCTCTCCTGTGGCGGGTCGCCCACGGAGAAGCAGCGCCACCTGGTGCCCCCCTCGTCCACCTCGTCCTCCCGCTCCAGATCTCCCGGCTCACTTTGGTTCGATAGTCTAGAACCGCACCGGGGGCCGCGGCCCCAGGACAGCCGGCGCTGCTGGGACGCCACCCCGAGACGCCGCATGTCATCTGCAACGACAGACCCGTGAAGTCGTCTCCGTTAGCAGGTGGTCATCCGCCAGCGCCTTTGACCTCTCACCTTGCGGGTCGTAGATGGGGAAGGGCAGCGAGCCGCTGTCGGAGGGCGTTTCCATGCCGTCCAGGTTGAGGTCCAGCCACATGTCATCGCCGTCCTCAGCGGGGGGCGAGAGGAAGGTCGAGGGGAAGTCGCCTGAGACTGTGGACTCACTGCGACCTGCAGGAGTATTGTTGCTATTAGGATTATTATTTTTATCATGATCGTTATTATCATTATTATGGCTACTATTGTTATTATTACTTCCATTATTATCATTATTATCATTATTGTACTATTATTATTATTCCTATTATTGTACTTTTTTCTATAAATATTATTATTGTTATTTTTGGCATTACCATTATTATTATTCTCTTTACTACCAGTATTATTATTAATATGATAGTATAGTTTTTAATAATAGTATATTCATCATCACTATTCCTGTTATCATGAATTATATAATTACCCAACGACAGACTGAGAGCCGGAGCCACCAGGACTTTCTTCTTTGTTGGTTGTGACAGACGCAGAGAGGTGGGTGGAGCTGCAGACAGGAAGTGACATCATACATTGCGTGTAGCTGTTATCATGACTGATGATGTTGTAACATTCTCTCTCTACTGGAACGACATTGATGCTTTGAAACAAACTGGTCCACAACAGGAAGTAGGACAGGAAACAGAGACGAAGACATGCGGGGGGAGGACACCTGAGCTTAGTATAAACTAATAAATAAATATGACACGAGCTTCAAACTCCATGACGGCAGAATAATGGATCCCCCTGGAGAAAACGATTTAAAGCTTTACTAATCAAAACTATAAATACTAGTATTACTTCACTAATGTTGATCATTGTGTTGTCATGGTAACACTCTGATGGACTCGTCGGCTTCTCTGCTGGGTGACAAATGTGAAGAAGAATGGACCTTGTCTTCCTCACCTTCCTTGTTTCCAGCTGCTTCTTCTTCTTCTTCTTCTGCTGCTTCCTCCTCGTCTGCCAGAGACTTTGTGTCAGAGGAATCAGTACCTGTCACTTCCTCAGAGGTCCTGCGTGTAGGTGAAGTACTACTAGCAGCAGTACCAGTAGTAGTGGTATCGGTATCAGTACTGGCAGCATCAGTGATAGTACTAACAGTAGTACTAGTAGTAGTATCAGGAGTTGACCTGCAGACAGACATATAGTGAGACTTTAACAGAAAGGGTTGTTAGCTGTTTGCACAAAGCGGAGACGTGTCGTTGGTCGTGTTCAGGGACCAGGCTGCGAACCAGCAGACAATAACTAATAATAATAATAACTTCTCATTGTCCAGATCTATAAAGGAATCCACAGCCTTTCGGGTCTCAACCGGACCCAGCGTGTGGGAGGAGTTTCCAAAAGAATTAAACATTTTTTTTTGAAATGGCAGAAAGTTATAGACAGAGTTTAGGGGTCAGAGAGGCTTTTTTTAGAGGGCGAGTTTCAAGTGAATGGGACATACTGGGCGAGGAGCGTCGCTGGCTTCTCCTCTGCTTCTTCTCCTCTGGACTCCATGTTGTTCCTGCAGATCAATGCTTGCTGCAGTTAAGCTTCAACGTCACGTTTATACGGGTTTTACGAGAGAACGTGACGCATTGTGAAACAAGTAGCATGACTGATCAATCAATCGATAACATAAGCAAACTAACTCTGGTTGAACGTCTCTTATTTTTACATGAAGCTGAACTTTCTTCCTGTAGTGCGTTATTTGTCACATTAATTAAACCTTAACTGTAGAAGTTGTCAAATATCTGACAGGTTTGTTTTTTTTCTCAGGGATAACTCTCTTATCTAGTTACTGACTCGCTCTGCTTGGTTTACTCCACTCTTCTTCTTCCTCACCCAACTAGCAAAGGAACCTCAACCAGGAGGAAAGAACCGAAGCTCAAAGACTCACAGCAGCTCCGATGGCGGTCCTTCAGCAGACAGCCGGACGCACCTGATCACAGGTAGTTTATGAGCTGACACCTTTACCTTTCTTCCTCTGTGGGTGTGGCGCGCTGCAAAGGGCCCGGCCCTGTTACCATGGCAACGTGCAAGCCGCTTCCTGCTGAGCACACCGGCCCTGCCCTCCGTCTGTGCACACACACGCGTGTGTCTTCATAACCCTCGATGTGTTGTCAGACTGATGTTTGTTCACCGGAAACGTTGCGTCTGTTTGACGGCCGAGTTTAGATCCATAACTTTATGTTTGCATTGAACTGTGTCTGTATCCACAGTGTGCAGCTTGTTATTGTCCATCATTCAAACTACCAATGTTTTAATTAAAGGACGTGAGGAGACCGTCATCGAGACTCTAAACCAGCAGCAGGGCGTCAGCTGCAAAGTGACTGTTACAACAACAATAACAATAACAAATAAATATATTTCCACATATGAATTATTGAATATTTCTCCGTAAGATATTTGATGTCTGGTCAGCTGCTTGAAACTGTTTCTATTTCTTTCATTGTTTGAAAGTGTGAGAGTTTACCTGTAGCCTCCATGGTCACTGTATCATAGATATTAAATACTATGACGTTAATCACTAATGATGTCATCTTACAGTTTGTAGCCTCATTGATCACAATATTATATACACAAAATACGATGATGTTAATCACAACTAATGTAGAGACACAGAAGAGCTTCAGGTACAATTTCAATTTAGTTTATAGTGATGTCTATCAATTTAACTGTACGAGGACACTTATTATCGACCTTGATGTTTGAGTAACAAGAAGATAAACGGTTGGTTTGTGTGGAAGGTATCCAGTAAAATATGAACTGTTCAATTGTTGAACCTTTATAAAGCTAATGCAATGTGATAGAATACAACCGGCCTGAATTGAATGTTCTCCTTATGTGTTTCGTCCATCCAATATGAATAAATATTAGATACAGCTGCCAGTGTAATCCAGTAAAGTTCAGCAGCTCTTGAGATATTTTGCCTAATTAGTTTATGACGGACGTGAGTCAGGACTTCCTAGTCCGTCTCCCGAGTCTATTCTCGCGGGAACGCAAGTCCGTTCTCGCCGTCTTAGGTATTGCGAAAGGGCCCTACCCTTTATATATATATATATATATATATATATATATATATATATATATATATATATGAGATATATGAGATATATATATATATATATATATATATATATATATATATATATATATATATCTCAACCGGATGTGACGTCCACTGGCGTTGTTGTGTATTGGCTTGTGGGCGGGGCTTCGTGTGTGCCTGGCGGAGACGGGATGTAAACAGCTAGCATGCTCGTCTTACCCTCCAGCACAACGACGGACACACTCGGTGCCGGTAAGCCGCGTGTCGTTGTACTGTTTCTGAGCGCGATGGAGAAGGTCGCGGCCCGTGTCTCCGGAACCACAGTTAGCTTGGCCCGGTTAGTTCCGAGTGATATCGTCATGCTGTCGTCATGCTAGCTTGCTCTGGGAGATGACGGCGACATACAGTCCGTGAGCTGCCCGCGATCCTTCGGCTCTGTGTCGGACGTTTGACACCCGGGATGGTCTCGCCATCGAGTTTTAACCGACATCTCTGACCGGAGCGACGCGTGCGGTTTCACTGAACGACCTCACGCGCATCTTCAGACTTATTTTAGATACTAACTGCTCAAATGAGCTCAACACATCCGGGTCTCCAGTGGCGAAGGTCACGTGAGCTCTTACTCCTGGATGTCGGTTTAGCTCAGATGATGATGATGATGATGATGATGATGATGATGCTGATGATGAGGACGACAATGATGTGATGATGATGGTGATGATTGTGGTCAGGATGATGATGATGAGAACGACAATGATGTGATGATGATGAGGAGGATTTGGTGAGGATGATGATGATGATTGTGGTGAGGATGGTGATGATAGTGGTGAGGATGGTGATGATGAGGACGACAATGATGTGATGATGATTGTGGTGAGGATGATGATGACATTTACAGTCAGAGATTGAATATTAAGAAACGTTTAAAGCTTCAAGCTACTGATGTCATCAGGCTCTGTGTCTGTCTGTGACGACAGTGCTTGTCGAGGTGCATTGTGGGAAACGTAGGATCAGGTATTTGTTGATTAAACATTACATTTGATCTTTGGTTTTGGATTCAAATCATCTCTGAAGTAATTTAATGACCTCTTTCAGTACAACATTGATGAGGAATCCAAACCCGCCACCTGACCGACGGGTTCTTCTTATTTGTGTCTCCTCAGGACAGACAGGAAGTCTGTTGACACTCTGCTGACAGCAGAAGAAGATCCTCCTAACTGACTGCAAGGACTTAATCCAGCTTGCGACTTCCTATCAGCAGGAGAGAAGAAGAGGGAGAAGGAGGAGATCTGCCTTCAAGTCTATTCCGATATATTTCATTTAACGCGCCATGTTCAAGGTCTAACAGGTGCGTTTGTTTCGTGAGCGGGCTCCGCCGGGGGCCATGTTGTGGCAAAGCCCCGGACTTAAAGCAGAAGGAAGCTTTTCAACGTCCTGACATCGTTTTTCTAATCGTAGTGTTCCAGTCAGTAAGGAGTTACTTCCCGCTCCCATTCTCCAGCGGGTCAGCTGACCATGGCGGAGTCCAGCACGGTGGCGCCCACAACGACAGGAGCTCTGGTGATGGAGGACGTCAAAGGACTGATGGTAACCACGGCAACGGAGGCCACAAACGGCAACGGCGCCGCCAGCGCTCCTCTTCCCGCCAAAGTCCTGGAGGAGGAGGAGGAGGAGGAGGCCACGCTGCCCAATTTGTCCTCGCTGTCTTCTAAACCTGGGACAATAACCGCCGTCACCACAGAAGAAGAATCTCTGTCAGATCTACACAGACACGTCAAAGCTGAAGGAGGACAAGACTCAGAAAGAGAGACAGGTGAGGACCAGCACCATCCCATGTTGTCTTCAGAGCTCAAGTCTCACGGGTTGTCCTCTGACCTGGACCTCATGTGTCACGTGTTGTCCTCTGACCTGGACCTCATGTCTCCCGTGTTGTCCTCAGGTCTGGACCTCATGTCTCCCGTGTTGTCCTCAGGTCTGGACTGGGAGGAGAGCTCCTCCGTGGTGGGCGGCTCAGATGACCAGAGGGAATCGACCCACTCGACGTCCTCCTTAATCCCCGGTCTGGAGCCGTCAGACGGGTTCCCGGTCACAAGAGGCTCCCTGGACGTGGAGGATGGCTTGACTTCGTCCTGCTCTGCGGTTGGGGGGGGCGGCTCTCCATCTGCTGAGGTCCCCCGTCTGAAGGAGGAGGAGATGCTGGTGTCTGCTGGTGACACATCTTTTACCTCCTTATTGGACAAACTGCTGTTTATCAATGTGGATTGTTGATGCCTTCAATAATTGTTATCGTCTGTATTAGTTCAGAGATTAGATTATTTTACTGTGTGGTATTAATACTTTCACTGGACTAAAGGCTGTTATTACTATCATTTATATGTACATACTGTATATCTGACTGTAGTTCTCCTCCGGTCCAGAAGTGGGTCCTGTGGCTCCTCCCCCCGGCACTGGCCCCGCCTCCTCCACAGCTGCAGAGGCGGGGCCGTCCTCCGCCGCCTACTACCTGGTGAAGTGGATCACGTGGAAGGGGAAGAAGACTCCCATCATCACTCAGAGTGAGAACGGACCCTGCCCCCTGCTGGCCATCATGAACACGCTGTTCCTCCGCTGGAAGGTAGACCCTGGGTCTAAGCCCCGCCCCCCTGGGAGACCCCTTAGCGGCAGCATTTAACGAGATGCTTAGAGGCAGTGTGATACTGTGTTAAATACCACTGTGAATGTATTTCAGACACATCTAATGATATATTTATAATAAAGTAATACATATATAAAAGTTGACGCTGTAATTGGGTGGGTGCTCTCTGAAGCTGTGATCCTCAACCACAAAGCCACTCGTTTAACATCTCAGAGCTTCGAACATCCAAACCGTCCCTTAAGTACAACTCATGAGGTACCTTTACTTGTCTTGAGTATTTCAGTTTTAAGTTACTTAATACTTGCACTACATTTATAAATGATAAACAACTTCATTAAAATGAGCTCAGCATTAATGCAATGACAGGTTAATGCATCAGTGTGTTTCTACATAATGAGTACTTTTACTCTTTGTACTTGAAGTACATGTAGATAGTTGTACTTCCTCAGGACTAGTATTCCTACACTGTAGTGATGCTACTCGTACCTGTGTTTTCAGGCTAAACTCCCGGCTCAGACTGAAGTGGTCACCACTGAAGACCTGATGGCTCACCTGGGTACGATGAGTCTCAGCCAATCAGGAGCCTCTTCTGATTCTCACCTTTTACTAACAGCTGATTCATTCAGAGTACTTGTGATTTCTGTTGGACGATTCTATGATGTAGAAAAACACCGAATGCTCCTTTAATTGTGTGTGTGTGTGTGTGTGTGCTTGTATGCACATGCAGGGGAGTGTGTTTTGTCTGTTACACCCAGAGACAAGGCTGACGGGATGGATCTGAACTTCCAACAGGTACACACACACACACACACACACACACACACACACACACACAGCTGAGCATGGTCCCACCAGCAGAGTGTGGGCGGTGCCCCCACACACACACTCACACACAGGAAGGAAATCGAAGATGTGTTTGGAACTTCAGCCTGTGTGTGTGTGTGTGTGTGTGTGTGTCAGAACATGAGTGATGCGATGGCCGTGCTCCCGAAGCTCTCCACCGGTCTGGACGTTAACGTTCGTTTCACCGGAGTGACGGACTTCGAGTACACACCTGAGTGCATCGTGTTCGACCTGCTGGACATCCCGCTGTACCACGGCTGGCTGGTGGACCCACAGGTACACACTGTGTGTTTGTTTGTGTGTGGATGTGTGTGCGCCACAGTTGAGCCTATTTGTTGCCCTCAGAGTCCAGAGATGGAGGCTTCTGTCGGGAAGCTGAGCTACAACCAGCTGGTGGAGAAGATCATCGACTACAAACACTCATCAGACAGCAGTCGAGTTAGTGAAGGTAACACACACACACACACACACACACACACACACACACACACACACACACAGGACTTCATTGATGCTTTTCTAGTCTCTAGTGGTGATCATGTGACTAAGATGGACTAGGATGTTTGCAGCACAGCTAACAGCTAACAAAGGAGGTTGACTAGTTACATTGTGATGCGTTCAGGCTTCGAGAACATTATGTTGTTGTGATGTGTTCACAGGTAATCTGTAAAATGTAGCTTTGTGGTAAATAATCTAGACGTTTTCACATGACGTGTGTGTGTGTGTGTGTGTGTGTGTGTGTGTGTGTGTGTGTGTGTGTGTGTGTGTGTGTGTGTGTGTGTGTGTGCGCGCGCGCAGGGCTCCTTGCAGAGCAGTTCCTGGAGTCAACAGCAACACAGCTGTCGTATCACGGTTTGTGTGAACTCAACACGACGGCTACAGAAGGAGAAATATCTGTGTTTTTCAGAAACAACCACTTCAGTACCATGATCAAACATAAGGTGGAGCTACACACACACACACACACACACACACACACACACTGCAGTACTATACTGAAACACAAGGTGGACCTACACACATACTTCACACTGTTGTTCAGTCTGTGCGTGTCGTCCAGCTGGTGGAAGCATGTAGATGTTGAACAGTTGAGGCCCCAGTATTGAACCCTGGGGAACACCACGTGTCATTTGAGGCGCTCTAATGTGAAGTTCGCTACAGACACAAAGTAACTCTGATTCAAACCCGTCCAGAGGACGAGAGTTCCACTCAATTCACTCCGTGTCAGTCTGTCCAGTTGTCTGTGATGATCAACATGTGGAATGCAGCACGGACAAGCACCAGCAAGACAATGTTGGTTAAGTGGACAAAAAGTCCTTCAGCCGCAGAAAAAACACTGTTTCAGATATTTTATATAAAAAGTTGCATGGTCTAACTTTTTTTTAGGAGTTTCTTAAGTTTTGTTAATAGTTTTTACACACACACGCACACACACACGCACGCACGCACGCACGCACCTACCTGATGTTAATACGGTCTCTTCTCTCAGGGGCACCTGTACCTGTTGGTGTCCGATCAGGGCTTCCTCCAGGAGGAGGGGCTGGTCTGGGAGTCTCTTCATAACGTCGAGGGAGACGGAAACTTCTGCGACTCTGACTTCAGGCTGTGTCATCCTCCTCAGAGAGCTCCGCCCACCACAACCCTGCCGCCCGGCGCCCAGGACGCGCAGAGACAGATTGACCAGGTGAGACCAGACCAGGGGAGACGGGTCTTATGCTGCGTTCACACCGAGAGCAAAGCGAAAAGATTCCCTGCAAAGTCAGTGCACTGACGCGAATGGTTGCGAACTAAGCACGTTTTCAACGGGCGGCGCAGCGATGCGAATAATTCGCTTCATCCGCCTAAAATACTCGCCCGACGCTGTCCTGCGGAACCAATCAGCGTTGAGATGCTCCGCCCGTCATCACCGCCGTCCTGCTGTCAAAGCGTGAATGTACTTTATGAAACAGCCGCTCGCTGGACGCACACAGACGCTCTGCAGCTGAGCTGAACGCCTGTAAGTTAGTTAGTGTCTGACGGAGAGACGGGTCATCAAACGGAGCGCTGGTCAGCCTGTTTAGCGCCGGAAGCGTCAACCAGACGCACTTGCTGAATTAAATACAAATAGTCGGCGAGTAAAGCATTGAGAAAACTCTCCTTGCTTTTGTTATGAGCGCACCATGAGACCTACCTGGTGGGGACAGGTGTTCTTTGTTGGTTTTAGGACTACCTGGTGGCGGTGTCCCTGCAGCAGCAGCAGGGCGGGGCCCCGGGGCCCCTCAGTGACCTGGAGCTGGCCCAACAACTCCAACAGGAGGAATACCAGCAGCAGCAGCAGCAGCAGCAGCAGCAGCAGGGATCACCGGCGGCAGCACAGGCGGTGAGACCACCACACTGTAAATGTTCCTGAGGCTCTTTTCTTCTGTGCCGGTGTTGATTATGATGTCACCGTGTTTCCAGGTCAGAGGTCACGGGTCACAGCAGGGCGGAGCGCGGAGAAGAGAGAAGGACTCGGACTGTGTGGTCTTATAAACTTTCTCTTGGTGACGCGTCTGCACACACACACTCACAGCTCGATGCCAAACCCCAGTGCTTTTGTTACGTCCAGTTTCAGATGTGATTCCTGGTTCTGGAAATGTTTGTAAAAATGTAAGTTAGAGGTGTTGTCTAATAAAGGCTTTAACAAGTTGTGACTAACCGTTTTATTAATGGTTAATAAATGATCTACTGATGCATAACTAATCAGTTATGAAGCATCAATAAGAACGTTGTGGGGAAGTTTTGAAAGATTAATAAATATTTACCGTCTGTCTTTTGTTCCGAGCTTCCTGATAAACTAAACCAACTTCACTGAGGTGAGGTAATGTTTTAGTTTTTATAATTTGATATTAATCTAATTTTGCAGTTTTAAAGGTTGATGAAGTCGACAAAAAGCCATAAATGTTAATAAATCATTGCTGAATAAATATTATGTGTGTTTATTGGAATTCTTGTTGATGAACTTAAGAGTTAAAATGACTAAACCACAGACAGAAGATGATTATTAACCTGTTACAACTCATCTGAAAATGAGCAGTTGTTACTTTAATAGGACTCCAACCATGGAATGATTGAACTCGATATAGAGCTTTTACTTTGGATAATAAATGTGTACGATAGTGGTCACACAATAGAAAGAAGCCGAAGTAACGAAAAGTTGCTAAACGTTGGAGCTGTGAGTGTTGGGCAGCGTCATTCGCATCTCGTACCGACACAACCAACTAGTTATCGATCACGTTTCGCTGGCGTTAGAGCTCCGAGCGTTCGATGGCATCAGAAACACTCGGTGCTGCTCGGGGAAGCAGCTGGACGGGGGCGGGTTTGTTACTGGAAGTTGCTGAATGATGTTGTGATGACGTCATTACGTAGATTACAAAATAACGTAGAAAAATTGACTGTCCATCTCAGCAAAAACTATGATTTGACATGTTAATTCAGATTTTTTTGATCATTATCATCAAATATTTGTATTTGTAGACCTCATATAACCACAACACATGTAATATAATCGGATATTTTAAAACACATCGTCTTGAACAATTACACATTAGACATCATTGAATAGTTTTTAGTTGGTAACACTGGACACGCTGGTGTCAAGGACTGCCCTTTTTCATCCACGTAATATATCATAAATCAGGAAGTCAGTGATGCAGAATAGTGAGTTTGTTTCTTCTAGACTGGATTACTGTAATCGATCGGCCTCCTTGTTATCTCACATACGTATTGTGAATCGCCTTGGAATGCATAGCGCTTTAAGAAAAGGAGAGGGAAAAACCGTCGGGGGGGATGGAGACAATGCGGCGGGGAGGTACTTTAAGGTACTTCTCCTCACCTACAAGGTAGGCTGGGGGCCAGAGCCTTCAGTTATCAAGCTCCTCTTTGGTGGAACCAGGTTCCACTTTCAGCCCGGGGGGCAGATTCGGTCAGCTCTTTTCAGATAAAGCTTAAAACGTTCCTCTTTGATATGGCTTATAGTTAGGGCTGGCTCAGGTGAGCCGGACCAGCCCTTAGTGAAGCTGCTACATTCTTAGACTGCGAAGGATAATTCACGTCTCATTAATGCACATCAGTAATTCTGCTTCTTCCCCAAAGTTTTTGTGCTTCCTCGCCTCGCGGGTTTCCGTAGATCATGGTTCTATCCAGACTCTGTTCCTGACTCTCACCACGGTCCTGCTATTATTGTTAGTATTATAAATATTAATCACATTACTATTACTGTCATCAGTGTTGTCCTACAGGTTATTTTCTATGTAATTTATGAATTAATTCATCTTGGCTTTGTCCTCCCTTAACTTTTTATTTTTCTTCTCCACACAGTGAAACACGTGGGCAGCAGTTAGCATTGCTGGCATCGTTAAATTGTTTTATACCAACTAAATGAAAACAAAGGAGAGAAACGTCTTCGATTAGAATGAATGCACTTTAAGAGTTTCCACATAGTCTTTAACACATTCCAGCTGTAGAAAGAAAGAAGGCAAATGAAAGTTAGAAGCAGAGACCAGTTCCTACGGAAGCTTTTCCTCTCCAGAATTCACTCCGAAAAAAGCTGTTTAATTTCAACTAAGAAATAGAGATATTGTGTCTCATTCTGTTGCATTCAGCGACCAAGAATGTTTCTATACTCAAAGTGTGACAAAGTTTAATAAACGCAACTCCCTTCTGGACTGATGTCGGAGAGGAAAACCTTTCAGCGTTGAAACCCATAAAGTGTCTGATATAAAAGCTCTCCCCTCCATCTTAAGCGTTATTGGCTTCTGTACATCTGAAGGCATCGATTTCATCTCCCAGGAGAACCAACTCATTTACATACTTACATATTCACACACAGAAAACACACTATTTGATATTTAAGTAGCTCATCTGGTAAACTTTAGTCACAGCTGCATCTTTGTCGAGCGGGGTGGCGTCTATAATGGCGAGCTAACCGTTAGCAAGCTAACGGAATCAAATCTGAGCAAGCTAACGGTTTGCGGTAACATGCCGCTGCTTTGACAATAACAGACTTGTGCTGCTCCTTCAAGGCCAAACACACAAAAACAACGAAACAGACGTTAAAAACAAAACCCTAAATACTGGCTTTATCCCGGCGAGAAGCGTCCATATCTTTATAATTATACTCAGCACGTACGCTGACTGGACATTCCTTTTGTACAGAAGAAAAATAGAAAAGTCAAAGCTAAAATCAAATCAAAGGGGGATGGAATTAATTAAGCTAGCAAAGATTTTAGCTGAGTCGTTGTCAAGCTAACGGCTAACAAGGAATCACAGTCCGTATTGATTGAATGATGTTACAATATTGTAATTTGTAGAACAGTTAGTTAGCTTTCAGTGAACGAAAACGTAAAAATATTATGTAACATTAACAGTTAACGCAGCACTAGCTAATGTTTCTCTTCACGTCCTATTAAATCCTCTAAACCTGTTTTTTAATGTAAACAGTGACTTCAATGTGATGTTTTTGTACTCAGGTGTAACACGCTGGGATAAAGCCATAGGAAGTGTTACTGACAGTCATTACAACATCATTATACATTTTAAAAAATAAGACATTTGTTTCTCAGTAATGAGAAAAAATATTGTAGTGGATTGTTATTACATATATAAAAAAAACATTCACATATTCAGGAAACTGATCTAATGAAGAATTATTTTTTAGCTCTCCCGATTGGCCAAATCACAGGAATGTATCTCTAAAGGGCCAATCAGAGAGGAGGAAAGCTGGGAGATCAGTAATTATGCAGATTTCCAATTAATGGTTGAGGTTCTTAAATAAAATATGTTGCTTAGGAATTGTTTCACCGACTGGGGGCTATTTTGATTTAAGGAAAGACCAGAAATCACAACTATAACGATAACTCTTGTTATTGCTAGCATGTGCAACATGTCAGGAACAGAAACTCAAAAACATAGTTTTTATATAACATATAAACGTAAAATCATCCCAATAAATGAACTGACAAGTTCAGCACAATTCTTTTTAAACAGAAAATAGGTCCATTTACTCTCAACTTTAACACCTAATTACCGTACGTTTTCTGGAGAATTTTCTTAATTGTTTAAACATATTCTGCCATAAAAGAGCAGAATATATGTTGTAGATGTGAGATGCAGGATATTTTTAGTAGTAGTTTTTATGGTAATATTCATGAGGAATTTAATTTAAATGAAAAAAGTCAAGCTAAAAATCCAAATCAATTTTCAAAGGTGAAATGGTATCTTCAAAGTCTAACTCAGGAGATTCATTAATGATCAAATGTTATCCATTAGAATCCAACAGAAGACAGCTTTTGATGTATTTGATGCATCTGATTCTTTCAGCCCATTTACTTCTTCTCTTCTATGTATGACTTTAGTTTTATTTCACAGGAAACAACCACCTGGATAAAAGTCCCACACACGGAACCCAGCTGCCCTCAAACGCCACGCGGTCTCACCGCCTTTAAACCAACGTGACGGAACGAGAGTTCAAAGGTTATCTGAGGTCACATGATGCCATTGGTGACGTACTGAAAGGAATCATAGAGTTTGGTCGTGATGGAACGCATGGATCCGTCCACCAGTTGCTCCACCAGCAGCTGCAGCTGCTCCTCCGTCAGAGACATGTGGAAACGCTCCTTCAGGCCGCGGATGGTGCTCGATCCGTGGAAACAGGCGAGGTGAGAGCCTGGAGACGCCGAGGTTAGCAAGGTCAGCAAAGTCTGCGAGGTCACCAAGGTGACCAAAGTAATGAGGTCACCAAGGTCGCCAAGCTCATCAAAGAAGAAAAAAGGTAGTAAAGAAAAACGATACTATGACACTTTGAAACATTCATTTCCTTTTTTCGACATGCAGAGGGAGAAGGAACATGATGAAGATGGAAGATGATGAAAACATACAAACAAGACAAAAAATGCTACTGTTTTGTCACAATGTAACTGTTAAGTTTGTGTTTTTTTAAAGAAACATCATTGTCAAAAAACACTCAAAAGGTCAGTGGTAAAAAAAAAACTAAAAAAAAAACTTGGTAAGTTGAAAAAGGGAAAAAGAAGGCACACTGTGTCAAAAAGTAAAAACATCACAATATATGGGAAACAAGTTGAAAATGTCATAGTATGTCATTAAACGTGATAAAAAGTCCTGGTATCATGTACTATTATGCATGTTAATACTAATATATACTCGGAGTACTCTTGTAAATATACGAGTATACTACCTTGCTGCATGATCTCCACAATCTGTAGAACCTTCTCCATGTGTTTCCTGGCAGCGATGAGACCCTGAAGAATCAACATCTTGTAGTAGATGAACATGTCGCCATCCAGACCCCCCATCACCTGAGAGATCACATTACATTACATCTCATGTCATCACATTACATGTCAGCACATCACATTACATCACATGTCATCACATCACATCACATTACATCACATTACATCGCATCACATTACATCACATGTCTTTTAGCTGACGCCTTTATCCAAAGCGACTTACATTTTAACCCCTCTCACCCCGGACAAAACCTGTTTGTGCCCCTTCCATCTGGCAGGAGGCTGAGGTCCATCAGGACTACGACCTCCCGCCACACCAACAGCAGTCGGGCTCATCAACAGAGCCGGTCCCCCACTGACTGACTATAACACTCCACCGGTCACTCCCCTTCACACTGCACATGTCACTTTAGCTGTCATTTGTCACTCGTCACTTTGTCACTTGTTCGATAGCGCACTTTATTTTTTATATTTTTAAAATATTTTTATTCTCTTATTTTATACTAACCCACAGCCTTATTCTACTAACCCATTGCATTTCATTTCACTTTATTTTATTACTTGTGCACTGCTGTCTTGTTGTCTATTGTTGTCACGCACCAACCGCCAAGACAAATTCCTGGTATGTTTGACATATTTTGGCAATAAATGTTTCCTGATGGCTTTTTTTTTACATGTTTGCTGAGGGAGCAGTTAGGGGTTCGGTGTCTTGCTCAGGGACACTTCGGCATGGGACACGGAGCAGCCGGGGCTCAAACTGCCTCGAACCTTGCGGTTCCCAACACACCCTCTCTGGCCCTGCACCACGTCGACTCATTCTTCTACATCTCCTCGCCCATAGTCTTCTATTTTACACTGTAGAGGTAAATTGTGATTTTTTAAACATAGCACTTTATGATTTGTTATTTGTCTTGTTGTCCATTGTCTCACTGTCCAATGTTAAGCAAAAAACGTCAAATATCTAACATATTTTGGCAATCAAAAAAAAAGTTCCTGATTGCTGATCATCATCCCCATCATCTTCACCACCGTCATCATCACAATCATCATCACCACCACCAGCATCGTCGTCATCGTCACGATCATACTCATCACTACCATCATCTTCACCACTATCATCACAATCATCACCATTAACACCATCATCTTCACCACAATCATCACCATTAACACCATCATCACCACCGTCATCATCACCATTAACGCCATCCTCATCACCACCATCATCATCACAATCATCACCATCATCTTCACCACCATCATCCTCATCACCACCGTCATCATCACAATCATCACCATTAACACCATCATCACCATCATCATCATCATCATCACCATCATCCTCATCATCACGATCATAATCATCATCAGAACTCGACCACATTTCAGCATTCACTCACGTCTACAAACTCTGAGGTGAGTTTGAAGGCCGAGGTCTCGAACCCGAGGTTCCTTGGAGAGCTGGAGAGGATGAAGCCAAAGTCGATGTGGATGATGTGACCTTCAGAGTCCAGCAGGATGTTCCCGTTGTGTCTATGGAGCACAGTGTGCCGATGAGAGAGAGCTACAGCACTGTTAGCCTAGCTTAGCACACAGTGTGTATCGGTATGTGTTCCTCACCTGTCTTTGACCTGCAGCAGGTAACAGATCAGACTGTATCCGGCGCAGCTTTGCACAAAGCTTCTCTGAGCCGCGAGGAACGCTTCGGTGGTGAAGCTGCCGTGTTCCTGCAAAAAGTAGTCGAGCAGCGAGAGTTGGCTCTGCTTACGCACCTGGAGGAGGAGACACATCTTCCCTGAAACACTTCTCATGTAGTATAGATTGTACTTGTACGTCGGCCGGGGAGCAGAGCACCTGGACCGCTTGAACTTACCTGGTGCAGAGAGACGGCGTTGAGGACAGGTTCGATCATCCCGCTATCCGATGACATCACCAGGATTTTATAGGGTTTGATCCACAGAGGAACTCGCTCCTGCTGCCAGATGGACTGAAACACAACGCGTCGACCATCAGCACCACCAGGGGGTGAGAAAAGTACAAGTAGTACTTCATGTGCCCGTAGTACAAGTGCTCCAGGTGAGTCGGTACCTGTAGTACAAGTAGTACTTCATGTGCCCGTAGTACAAGTGCTCCAGGTGAGTCGGTACCTGTAGTACAAGTAGTACTTCATGTGCCCGTAGTACAAGTGCTCCAGGTGAGTCGGTACCTGTAGTACAAGTAGTACTTCATGTGCCCGTAGTACAAGTGCTCCAGGTGAGTCGGTACCTGTAGTACAAGTAGTACTTCATGTGCCCGTAGTACAAGTGCTCCAGGTGAGTGGGTACCTGTAGTACAAGTACTTCATGTGCCCGTAGTACAAGTGCTCCAGGTGAGTGGGTACCTGTAGTACAAGTACTTCATGTGCCCGTAGTACAAGTGCTCCAGGTGAGTGGGTACCTGTAGTACAAGTACTTCATGTGCCCGTAGTACAAGTGCTCCAGGTGAGTGGGTACCTGTAGTACAAGTACTCCATGTGCCCGTAGTACAAGTGCTCCAGGTGAGTGGGTACCTGTAGTACAAGTACTTCATGTGCCCGTAGTACAAGTGCTCCAGGTGAGTGGGTACCTGTAGTACAAGTACTTCATGTGCCCGTAGTACAAGTGCTCCAGGTGAGTGGGTACCTGTAGTACAAGTACTTCATGTGCCCGTAGTACAAGTGCTCCAGGTGAGTGGGTACCTGTAGTACAAGTACTTCATGTGCCCGTAATACAAGTGCTCCAGGTGAGTGGGTACCTGTAGTACAAGTACTTCATGTGTCCGTAGTACAGGTGCTCCAGGTGAGTGGGTACCTGTAGTACAAGTACTTCATGTGCCCGTAGTACAAGTGCTCCAGGTGAGTGGGTACCTGTAGTACAAGTACTTCATGTGACCGTAGTACAAGTGCTCCAGGTGAGTGGGTACCTGTAGTACAAGTACTCCATGTGCCCGTAGTACAAGTGCTCCAGGTGAGTGGGTACCTGTAGTACAAGTACTTCATGTGTCCGTAGTACAAGTGCTCCAGGTGAGTGGGTACCTGTAGTACAAGTACTTCATGTGCCCGTAGTACAAGTGCTCCAGGTGAGTGGGTACCTGTAGTACAAGTACTTCATGTGCCCGTAGTACAAGTGCTCCAGGTGAGTGGGTACCTGTAGTACAAGTACTTCATGTGCCCGTAGTACAAGTGCTCCAGGTGAGTGGGTACCTGTAGTACAAGTACTTCATGTGTCCGTAGTACAAGTGCTCCAGGTGAGTGGGTACCTGTAGTACAAGTACTTCATGTGCCCGTAGTACAAGTGCTCCAGGTGAGTGGGTACCTGTAGTACAAGTACTTCATGTGCCCGTAGTACAAGTGCTCCAGGTGAGTGGGTACCTGTAGTACAAGTACTTCATGTGCCCGTAGTACAAGTGCTCCAGGTGAGTGGGTACCTGTAGTACAAGTACTTCATGTGCCCGTAGTACAAGTGCTCCAGGTGAGTGGGTACCTGTAGTACAAGTACTTCATGTGCCCGTAGTACAAGTGCTCCAGGTGAGTGGGTACCTGTAGTACAAGTACTTCATGTGCCCGTAGTACAAGTGCTCCAGGTGAGTGGGTACCTGTAGTACAAGTACTTCATGTGCCCGTAGTACAAGTGCTCCAGGTGAGTGGGTACCTGTAGTACAAGTACTCCATGTGCCCGTAGTACAAGTGCTCCAGGTGAGTGGGTACCTGTAGTACAAGTACTCCATGTGCCCGTAGTACAAGTGCTCCAGGTGAGTGGGTACCTGTAGTACAAGTACTTCATGTGCCCGTAGTACAAGTGCTCCAGGTGAGTGGGTACCTGTAGTACAAGTACTTCATGTGCCCGTAGTACAAGTGCTCCAGGTGAGTGGGTACCTGTAGTACAAGTACTTCATGTGCCCGTAGTACAAGTGCTCCAGGTGAGTGGGTACCTGTAGTACAAGTACTTCATGTGCCCGTAGTACAAGTGCTCCAGGTGAGTGGGTACCTGTAGTACAAGTACTCCATGTGCCCGTAGTACAAGTGCTCCAGGTGAGTGGGTACCTGTAGTACAAGTACTTCATGTGCCCGTAGTACAAGTGCTCCAGGTGAGTGGGTACCTGTAGTACAAGTACTTCATGTGCCCGTAGTACAAGTGCTCCAGGTGAGTGGGTACCTGTAGTACAAGTACTTCATGTGCCCGTAGTACAAGTGCTCCAGGTGAGTGGGTACCTGTAGTACAAGTACTTCATGTGCCCGTAATACAAGTGCTCCAGGTGAGTGGGTACCTGTAGTACAAGTACTTCATGTGTCCGTAGTACAAGTGCTCCAGGTGAGTGGGTACCTGTAGTACAAGTACTTCATGTGTCCGTAGTACAGGTGCTCCAGGTGAGTGGGTACCTGTAGTACAAGTACTTCATGTGCCCGTAGTACAAGTGCTCCAGGTGAGTGGGTACCTGTAGTACAAGTACTTCATGTGACCGTAGTACAAGTGCTCCAGGTGAGTGGGTACCTGTAGTACAAGTACTTCATGTGTCCGTAGTACAGGTGCTCCAGGTGAGTGGGTACCTGTAGTACAAGTACTTCATGTGCCCGTAGTACAAGTGCTCCAGGTGAGTGGGTACCTGTAGTACAAGTACTTCATGTGCCCGTAATACAAGTGCTCCAGGTGAGTGGGTACCTGTAGTACAAGTACTTCATGTGTCCGTAGTACAAGTGCTCCAGGTGAGTGGGTACCTGTAGTACAAGTACTTCATGTGTCCGTAGTACAAGTGCTCCAGGTGAGTGGGTACCTGTAGCTGTCGGAGGACCTGATAGGCCAGCAGCTCCTGCCTCAGGTCGTCTCCACACTTCACAATGACGGACAGCAGCCTCCAGTTCATCAGGTGACCGTACGGAGAACCTTCCCTGATCCTCCTGCAGGGTTACGTGTATTTATACATGTGTCATAATACGGTGTGTATTTATACACGATACGGTGTGTATTTATACACGTATCATAATCGGCTCAGCTGGACTCACCGGACTTTGTCCTCCCAGGGTTCCTTGAGGGCGACGGCCGACGGGTCCTCGGGGTCTCTCCTGAAGGTCGTCGGCGTGTGAGCGAGGTTCTCCGACAGACGACGCCTGGAGAACAACGAGGAGCAAAGTACACATCACTTAAGAACAAGAGTATTTCTGTTTACTTTTTACCACGTTTACCTTATGACTTCTTTACTTATGAAAAGAAGATTAGACTAGAATCAGTTTATTATTCATAATATACATTATACAGCTTTACTTGTCTTTAAAGGCCCCGTTGTACCACAAGCTCATCACGATGTTTTCTGGCTAAACGGAGACGAGTCTTGAAGTTCGTTTTACTCAGCGGTGGTTTTGGTTTGTGTCTCTTTCTTCTGGTGGGGTCCTGGACCCCGTGAGGCCTGCAGCTCTTTGCATGTTGTTCTGGGGTCTTTGGGGCTCCTGAGAAGGTTCACCACTGTTTGTGCTTCGCTGGAGACCCAAAGCTTCACAAATGAGACCTTTTCCACACTGATGATCTCAGTGACTGTTTCTTTGGATCGAAGCCTTTGAGGATCGTTTGGTCTTCTTCACGCTGTCAGCTCCTTTTTAAGTGACTTCTTCATTGAGAAGGTGTGTTTAGAGAAATGGAACTCAGCTTTCCAAAGATGTGATAAATCACAGTTCATTCATGTTTTAACGGGGATCATTGTTCACACGGGACCATTGTCTCACCTTAACAATAAAAACCTTCATTTTGTGTTTACTTGTTATCTTTGTCTAATATTTAAATCTGTTTGATGATTTGGGGGCAAACAACTGTATGTGCATCCGAGTGTGTGTATATACGTACATCTGTATTCATACAGATGTTTGTGTTTACCTGATGTCTCCGGCTGCGATGAAAACTGGCTCTTTGCTCTCCAGACTTGTGATGCTGTCGACTGAAAACTGGCTGATGTTGTCAGAGCTGCTGGTCTGAGCCTCCACCTGCACCACCCACACACAGATGTGTAGATGTACAATTATATGGAAAGCTCTAAATGAGGCGCCACACACACCAGATCGCCGTGTTTAAGGATTTCATCTTACGAGACGAAGCACGCGGACAAATACAAAAGCTTCGCTGACTATTCGGTGTCTTTAGAAAGCTAAGAAGAAGAAGAATTAAGATTATGCAGAATTGAGTTCAGCTTGTGCTCTGGTCCCCCAACAATATCTTCAGTGTCACATGTGGCCCCTGGATTAATGTGACAATATATCTTAACAGATTAACTTCTGGTTTCCTTCAGTCTGCAGTCAGTTAGAGACGAGAGCGAGGCGGCGTTCCTCCACGATGACCAGCATGACATTAACTATCAAACAACCGCTTTAAAATACTCACGTTCTTAAGTGATCACTACTTGGACGTGAGATTTAGTCTTTACAAAAACAACATTCATTAATCGCAATTAATCGTGATGATGAATTTCAAAATATGCGATTAATTTGTGATTTTCTTATCTACCCTAATATATAAACATGTGTGTGTGTGTGTGTGTGTGTGTGTGTGTGTGTGAGCTCTAGATGAGGCTCACCTCCACCTGCAGCTGCCCGATGTCGTCGGTGGCCCACGCCTCGTCGTCGTTGTCGTAATTTGGGACAGTGGAGAAGCTTCCCGCCCGGTGCTCTGACATCATTCCGACATTGTTAGCATCAGACGCGCCGCCGCAGTCCAGGTTCTCTGCGGAGCGCGCCGAGCGGATCCTCGTCTCCGGGATCCGGACCGGAACCGGAGACGTCTCAAAGCTCTTGCACTCCAAAACCTCCACGTAGATGATGTACGGAGCCTGAGGAGGACGGGCAAACATTCCTGTTAGAACCAACATTAGCATACTAGTCGATGTTTGTGCTAAGCTAGGCTACCCGTGCGCCTGAGTCACCTTGTCCTTGGAGTTAAGCACCACGGCCTGCGTGTGGGGGATCCGGCACACGTGGTGCTGCCGCTCGGCGGTGGGCAGCCACACGCGGGCCGGCAGCTTGTGGTTGAGCTGCGACAGCTCTGAGATCAGCCGCTGGGTCTTCTGCTCCTTGGTGGGCAGCGTGGCCAGACGCTTCCCGATGCCGAGCAGAGACTTGACCAGCTCCCGCTGAGGACGCAGACGCTCCGGCTGCCGCGGGGAGACGGATTTAAATCAGCGTGATTGTCTTTAACCGACACACAACGACACCGGTGGTCGATCTGGACTCCATCATCCCCCCGCTCACATCCCACTCAGTCCTCAGCAGTACCCGGACCAGCACTTAGACTGCCGGGGGACTTCGAAGGACACCGAGCCGCTACGCATCATAAACCAACGTTACCGACTTCCTGTGGTCTTTGTGCCCCCCGGGTACGATTTATTATATATTATTAAGATGTAATATTGAATATACTTCATCAAAAAGTGTTTTAATGTTAAGGCTCATTTTATTCTCATATTCTGAAACAGAACCGCTGTCGTGATAATAAACAACAACTAAATGTCTGGATTCACCTCCTCGTGAACGGCTTCTACCTTCGGGTTACTTCCTGTCCGCCGGAGACCAGAACCCGGCTCGCTGCTCGCCGTGGTGGCGTCTGACTTGGATCTGTGGTGGGTCCTCCTAGTCGGCGAAAGAAAGGCCTCCGCCGGCGCCGGGCCGGCGCTGGAGAACAAGGAGGCGGAGTCTGTGTTGCTGCTGTTGTGCCTCCGGTGGCAGCGGCTGCGGGGCGGCGAGGACGGTGGGCTGCCGCAGACGGGGACGAGGGCGTCCGGCGGAGGCGCCGTCGGTTTGAGTTCGTCCGACAGGATGAGCTTCCTCAGCTTGGTGCCTCTGGAGTGGCGCTGGGTGGAGATGTGCATGTCGGAGGAGTACGCGCCCAGCAGCCAGGCCGTCAGCAGGGAGAAGGTTATTCCTCCTCTGCAGCGGTGAATCTGAGGGACAAAAGACGTTAAAGCGTCCAGCTACGGATCGTCCCGGTAGATCCAGAGGGAACTGGAGCACAAGCGGTGAAACGACAGAACGGTAAAAGGATAAAACACGGACACAGTTGAAGACTGTTGATGCTAAGCTAAAAGTGGGCGGGTCGGATTTAAACTCTGAATAATAAAGAGGTGGAGACACTGCGCCTCGACTTCCACCTGTGACCTTCACGTGACCTCCGCGCGGGACTCACCAGGTACGGTCGGATGGCGTCGCCCACCTCGGTGTCCATGTGCACGTACATGTTGAGCAGCTGCGGCAGGTAGAAGTCCACCTCGCTGTCGGGGAAGCTGAAGAGACGGTTCCCGATGTACGCCTGCACCCCCGGCTCCTTGGACTTGTACAGGTAGGAGATCGCCATGGAAACGTCAAACAGCTTGGACTCAAACAGGCGCAGCAGCCACGACTGCTTAGACGCCGCCGCCGCCGGCAGCAGGGAGGGAGGCGCCGGTCGGGGTGGAGGAGACGGGTCTCTGTGGAGTCTCCCTTCCTCCTGCGCCTC
>NC_135697.1:18262771-18296469 GCF_964276395.1 Gasterosteus aculeatus | reverse complement strand
CTAATCGATTGTTTGTCAACTATATTATTTCTGCAGCTACTTTCCGTAATAATTTCCTAAATTTTAAACATATTAATATTATTATTCATGTATTATTATTTTTGTATTTCTGTCTTACTCTGCCTTTTTGTTTTAGAACATTTCCTCCAGAGTTGAATCTCAAGGAAATTTAGCTTTTTTAGTTTGACAAGCTCGTGTTTTAGTTCCTTTTAAATGATATTTACATCAAGCGTTTATTTTGAAGACTTCCCCGAGCCATTTCCGGTTTCGCTCCCGTTTACCTTCATGGATGAACTGGTTTCGGTTGAGATTCTGGTTCTGGTTCAGTTCGGACCAAAACCAGAATCCAACTGATTTCCTGAACTAATATTTGACATTATTCTGTTTTACTTCAAATAAACAATTTCAGAGTTTTCCCATCTTTAGTGTTTTAAACTATTTCCTGTTTAAAGTTTTATTTGAAACTAAACCTATGAAAACATTATAATTAATAAAAAAAACATTATTTTAAGTAATTGTTTATTGCATTAAGGCAATAATTATTGTTTCTTCTACCTCTCTGTTTACATTAATATTGTAACACAGAGAGTATTGCTACTATCATAATTATGGTCTGATACTTTGGTCTAAAGAGAGAGAAACCAGAGAGAAGCTTTGAGCAAATAAAACAGATGAAAAAGGAAATCAAAGAGGAAGGAAAAAGGAGGAAACCAAACTAAAGGAAAAGAAGAAAAGACTAATCAACATGAAATAAAAAAGAGGAAAGAAAGGAGGACAAAGAAAGGAAGACAAAGCAGGGTACAGAAAGAGACAAAAGTAAAGGACATGAAATAAAGGAACTGAAAGAAACGGAGGCGACAGAAAGAAGGGAAGCGAGTAAACAACGCATAAAAGAAGCGTATAAACCGATTGTTTTTTGTGCCAATGAACGTCTCTTCCTTTATTCATCGTAGGAAAATAAATTGACATTAATGTTCTGTCCTCTGTCACGTTTCTGTTTCTCACAACAAAACAAACAAGTAAACAAAACATGAACTCAATGGGGGGGTTAAAGGGACAGTGTGTACGTTTTAGACACATATTTGTGAGTGAAGATGAAGAACGGAGGTGTGATTAGGTTTCACTTCTGTTTACGTGTTATTGCTAACATTTGGACTTTATACTCACAAATGTATTCTTTGCAGCAGTCATTGTTGACGATGTTGTGTGTGTGTGTGTTTGCGTCTGTCTAGATGTGTAGTTTTGATAATAGACAACATCACAAGATCCACGTGTCCAACCGCATTAACGTTGTGGCTCCTCAACACTACGATCTTTAACAGTTTAATTTGAGGTCCCTGAACGCATCACAACTGCAGTAGAAACACGGCCGATATAAAACATAGTTATGAGTATCATCAATATATCCATCATTGAACTTTACACACGGCTCCTTTAACTTTGTTTTGTACTAAATATGTACTTTCAAAAACAGTAAAGTGCAAAAAAACACAGAAAGGCTGATTACAGGAAAAACAAAAACATAATAATTTACAAGAAAAGGGCCCAACAGTCACAGGAAATAAAACCATGCAGGAGGCAAACATACTCGTCTCCATAGCAACAGTAGCAATAACAACAATAATAAAATCTGGACATCAACAAGTTATACGAGAGCAACAATAAACAGCAACAACAAAGAGGAGAAAAAAACATTAGAAGAAAATGGCGGCACAAAAGTGTAAAATGTGTCTGATATCAGGAGTCCTGGTCTGCGCCGAGGACTTCATTACCCAGAGTGCATCAGCAGCGACAGACATTTGACAGGAAACATGGCGACTTCCAGTTTAGAGTGGGAGTAAACCACATGATCATCATCGTGGTTGTCATAGTAACCAGTGTTTGACGAGGCTCCGTCTGACAAACGACATCTCGACTTTAAGTGCTTTGTGATTTTTCTTCACGCTACATTGAGCATTAAGAAAAAATTAAACTGCATCTTGAACTCGCATTTTCAAGCATTTGGATCAATCGAGTCGATCAGTTTCCATCAAACGCAGAGCAGATTAAAGGTATTGATCATGGGGGGGTTTTGCGTTTATTCATCACTAGTTTGTTCTGAACGACATAATGATGCTGATTCATAGTATGAATTTGTGTTGTAACTTTTAAATGCTTGTTTTGTGAAGGGACTCTGGTTTGATTGATGCTAAGCTGTGCTAACGTCTGCATGGCTATTCATTGCAACATATTGATTGTACAAAATCTTTGAAATGACTCTGCGTTTGATGAAAGCAGCATTGGAGGTCTCCTGATCGCTGGACTTGTACTTCCTGTTTACTTCCTGTTTACTTGCTTTGAACCTGCGGGACGTCTACAAGCTGAGAACTGAACCGTCTCCTGCTGTGACAGATCTACGTCTCTTTAACTAAAGCGAGTCCTACGACCGCCTCCACCTTCAGACCCGGGTTCCTGATGCCAGGACCAAACCACACCAGACCACACCGGAGCAAACCGGACTCAACCGGACTAAACCGGCTTCTTCACATCGGTGAGAAGGTTTTCTAGTTCATTTTTCCAGCCCAGCAGGTCCGGCAGCAGGAACCTTTAGGGTGGACTCTAGAAGGAGGAACCGGGGCCCGAGTCTGATTGAGGTCATGTATGCAGGACAAAGTGAGGACGGATGACTGGACAACTTGTGGTCTTTAACAGCGGTGAAGTGTGAGTCCAACAAGCAGTCATGTGACTTGAGTCCAGGTCATGTGACTACTTGACTGAACAACATTTGAGTTTTAGCGATGTCTTTAGGAATCACTTCCTGTTGGCGTCTGGTTGAGTTTAATCTCTTACCGGTAAACAAATAGCGTTATTCTGTATCAACATGGCGCCGCTCAGAGCGCCACGCAGAGCTACAGAAATACGTACAACATAGACTCACAACGCCGTCCAACAAGCTTTCTGTCTTCTTCAACGGTTTGACAGTGTCTCAGGTCAGTCTGAAAGGGGGCGGAGCCTCGGCGGCACGATGGCACTTCACAAATGAGTGACATTAGCATGAATAGCGCTAAGCAAGCTACAACTTCCCATCATGCAACAGGTTTCACTTGAACAGTCTGAAATCTTTTTCGGGCCTCTTTTTAACCTGATGCACACACACACACACACACACACACACACACACACACACACACACACACACACACACACACACGCACACACACACTTTGATGTGCACGCGTTGGCACAAACATTTGTTTTCTTTATTAATCTGTGATTATATGTTTAAATAAAAGCATCATTTTGAGAAGAGTTAAAAGTAAGTTATGGCTACTTTATAATAACACAATAATATGTTCTCTTATTGAGTCATTTTGCTGAATAATCAGGAAAATTATTTTAATGTCAAAACATTTGACGGTTTTGCTTCTTGTTGAATAACGCAATTCTTTCAGGTTTCTTCCTCCAAAAATGTGTTTTTATTGGTCTTCTTGATGCTACTTCCTGAACCAACATTAATTATATTATAAGAGGAAAGCGAGTAGGTTCTCTGAGCTCTTCATATTGTCTCGTTTCATCTTTAAAAAACTAGAAAACATGTTTCACGTCGACGGGATAAAAGACGACGTGGCTTCGTGCTTCTTTGATCCTCAAACGCCACAAACTGTCTGACAATCTGGTTCCTGTAGTGCTCAACCCCTTATCTTCTACACGTTCCTTTAGCTGAACATCTCAGAATAAAGTCACACACACACACACACACACACACACACACACACACACACACACACACACACACACACACAGCTTTGATTCACCTTCAGTCGGGAATGTTGGAGAACGTCTCCAGACAGAAGGTGAATGGAGGCGGAGCTTGGTATTTAGCACAAAGAACCTTCACAAGGTCCTGACCCGTAGCACTTGCCTCCTTCCCTTCCTCTGCTCTTCCTCCTTCCTTTGTGCCACTCTTTTCTTTCTTCTGCAGGAGAAGCGGCTGAAGACCTCAGAAGGAGTCTGGAGGCGAGGATGGAGGAGAGGAAGCTCCCCTGAGGAGTCGCTCTCCTGCTGTCAGACATGCAGTTGCAGAGTCGCTGGTTTTGGCTTCATTCATCCTCCTCAATTGGCTCTCTGCTGCCGCCAATCAGGGATTTCCACCAATGAGGAAGAGGGGGCGGGGTTTATCTAGTGAGACTCTGTCTTTGAGGAGGTGCTGTTCTCTGGCTCCCCGTCTTCCTCACTCTTCACCACAGTGATGGAGCTGAAGGAGGAGGTGGCAGCGGAGGAGGAGGAGGCGGAGGGGGGGTTGACGTGCAGCTCCACTGGTGTCAGCGTTATCTCCACCTCCCCCCGCTCCTGGTGGAGCCTGGGCGGAGGGAGAGGGTGGTGATGTGTGGCTGGCGGAGGAGTGGAGCTGTTGTTGCCGGGCCTCGGGGCCTTCTGGATGACCTCCACCATCGGGGGGAGGCGTCCCGACAGCTCCCACCCGGGGTTCCCCGCCGGACTCTGGAGGAACAGTAGAGGTCGGTCCCGGCGGTCCGGCTCGGCCTTGCACTGCACCACCACGCCGCGGTGCTCCGACACGGCCGGCAGCTGACCCAGGACCAGCCCCGGCTGCTCCTGGATCAGCAGCTCCAGCACCGGCTGCGAGGAGGAGGCTTTCTGGATGACGCCACCGACGGAGGTGATGATGGGCGGGTGGAGGGGGGGTTTGGGAGAAAGAGCGGCTGGAGGAGGAGGAGGAGGAAGGGCTTCCTCCGGCCGAGGTTTCCGAGGTCGCCCACGTTTCCGCTTCACCGGCGAAGCGGTGGACGCGCCCACTGCGCCGCTGCCCGACGGCACTGCATCCAGGGGGCGCTTGTTTCCGTTGCCTCGTGGCTTCTGCAGCACGGACGTGGGGGCTGCAGAGGCGTGTTGCTGAGGAGGAGGAGCTAAAGGAAGAGGGGGCGGGCCCACCTTCTCACGCTCATACGACAGACAGCCCTGAGGCAGGATCATCACCGGGACGGGCCCGCCCGGCTGCTGGGGCAGCGTCGCCATGGCGATGACCTTCACTCCGGCGGCGTTGACCCCGGAGGAGTCTCTGGGAACCAATGAGGGCGGAGAGGAGCGAACGGAGAGCTGAGTCTTATCAGGGACGGAGCTGCGAGGGAGGATTCTGGGTAACTGTTTCATGAACGCCTCCACCTGCACAACAGGAAGTGCTGTTATTCATCAGATTATCTGAAGCTGTGCAAATATGTGGAATCCTAAAATGACAGTAAATGAAATCTTTGGGTAACAACATCCTGATGATGTCACCAATAAATAAAAACGTACCGCCGGACGCAGCGAGGAAGAGGAGGGGCAGGAAGAGGGAGGAGGAGCCTCCAGGGAGGAAGGCTTGGCTGCAGACGCCAATCTGTCTCCAGACTTTGACAAGGAGTCCCCGAGCTCCTTCTGCGGACACACAGGAAGTAGCGGTTAGCGGCATCACAGAGCGACCAATGAGAGAGGCCGGTGCCGCAGAGGTCACCTTGTGGTCGGCGGCTCCCTCGCCGTCGGCTCTGGAGGGGAGGGGCGTCTTCTTGATGACCTTGTGGGGTTTGGCCGGCGCTCCTGGAAGCGGATTAAGGACCACGTTTTAATGTGTGCAGCTGTGATGTCATAGTTTACAAGTCATGGTGCGGCTATGAGGTCATGTTCAAAGTTACACACACACACACACCTGCGAGCGCGGCGGAGGTCACCAGCTCGGCCCGGCTGCAGCGCGGGTTCACCAGGTGCTCCTGGATCAGGTAGCGGGCAATTTCCACCACCGTGTCGAACGAGCGCTTCAGGATCTTCTGCGCCCAGTCGCAGATCAGCTCGCACGCCGCCTCCGTCACTTCCTGTTTGTAGGTCTGGACCAGCTCCGTCAGCTCGGCCTGGGGAGGGAGGAGGAGACTGTGACGGGGCAGCGAGCACCACCTCAGACACAATGCGTCTTTCATGTGAGAGGAGACTAGCGTGTGCGTGTGCATGTGCGTGTGCGTGTACCGGGTCACTCTTCAGGTCCAGGGGGGGCAGTAGAGGCATGTTGAGGACCGTCCTCCTCCTGATGCCGCTGTAACAGTACGTGTTGCCGGGCGGTTTAGGGAATTCAAACAGCTGGTCTTTCTTCTTGGTAACCATTGACTTCACTCGTCTCTTTCATTTAGGTGCCATTGAACCAGACGTGTCCCGTGTTCCCCACACATTGACGGTGGATCTTTGGGAAACACTGCATGTCCCTTTTATAGTAACTGGTCCCTGGGTATCATTTAAAGGTAAGTGAAGGTCACGGAGAGGGGAGGAGCTTCTATTCTAATGGCAGCTCGGGGGGGTCGCATTGTTTACAGAGAAGCCATAGGAACGCACACATCTGGATCCCACCATTATAGCATCTGTTGGGCTGCACACACATTATTATCGCAGTGCATTTGAATGGGAGGAAGTCGATACAGACCCCAGTGGACCGCGTGAGACATCCAGTCAACATTATTCATGTTGGACTTGGATACCTTCAATATTTTTATGTAAAACTATAGCCAGCAGTTCTTTGCTTCAAGTACTTTTAACTCTTTACTTAATAAATGGAAATACGTATTTGACTCCTCCCCTTTTCTTTGCTGATCTGAACTGTGAGGTTTTAGATCCTTTACACCCCTATTACATATCTGATATATATATATATATATGTATACATATGGGTACACATGACGTGGAGCTGCTGGAAGGATATTTGGACTGTCCTCTGCCGCCGAGCCGTCGAGCCTTGATGTTTGGGAAAATGTCTCTGATGATCTTCCCGAAGTTGGCGGCGCTCAGAGGTCGATGCTGCAGATTCTCACAGTGTCTCCTGCAGGGACAGACACAGGTGGTCACGTGACCCTGTGACCTCTGCGGGACAGACACGGGTCACGTGACCCTGTGTCCTCTGATGGAGTTGGCTCACCTGTAGGTCTCGTAGACGTCCTGTTTCGGCAGACACGTGTCACAATGCTCCTCCAGGTGACTCCGGATCCAGTTACAGGTGTGGAGCTGGTCGGCTGTGTTGAAGGAGGCGGAGTCACTGCCACTACACACAGACACACGCGTTAGGACATTGACGAGTCATGTGATGGACCAGCAGCCGAGCAGGTCTGACCTCTTGTCTCCAGAAGAGGGTCCAGAGGGCAGCTGGAGGTAAAGGTAAAGCTTATCGTTGTCAGAGAACCGCTGGACATCGAGCTGGAGAAGAAGAGCAGAGGAGACACACATGAGACACACACACACGAGAGAAACAAGCACACATACGCACACAGACACACACTGTGGTTCTCACCAGAATCTGGTCCACTTTGGTTTGGACACTTTTTCTGCAGAGAGAAAACAAACATTTAAACCTGATTGAAAACCTAAAAGTCTGAATCAATAATCAATATGTTTAAAGAAGCTTATTCTTACGAGATGTTACTCTTGAGTTTCTGCAGCAGCATGCTTGGCTCCGTGTTGCCCTCCATTACCCCTAGGTCGCCCCCCCCTCCCTCCAGGTTACCCCCCTGGAGGGAAGCCTCGGCCTGCTGGTCCTCCGACATCTGGACCGACTAACCGGCGCTGAGCGGCAGCATCTGAGAAGATAAATGGATGAAAAGAGAACCAATAGATTGATCCCGAGGCCGATAACGGCGAGCGAGACTTTGTTCGATATGTGAATGAAAATGCAATGAAAAATGCGTAAAAATGTGAAATTCTTAAAAATAAAAAAATGAAATGAAACCATAAGAAACATATGTTTAATAGATGTATCTACAATGTAAAAATATATTCAAAATAATTATTGGGTAAAATATATTTGTCAGAAATTAAGAACAAAATATGTGAAAGAATTCTGGAGCAGGTGCAATAATTTAAAACTAACAAGACGGTGACAGACAGAGGGACAGGCAGAGGACAGACACAGGCAGACAGACGGACGGACATAGAGGGACAGGCAGACGGACATACAGACAGAGTGGTCACTCCCAACTGTCCCCCGTCACCGCGCGTTAGCACACTGTCAGCCGGGGGAAAGACAACAGGAGCCCCGCTGGCTGCCGGGTGGTGACACATGGCCGACTCTCGGGGGGGGGGGGGGGGGCGCGTTACAACGACTACCCGGGCGGGGGGGCGTGCGCACACACACACATACACACACACACACACACGCGCGCGCGCTTACGTTAGCTAGCAGAGAGAGCGCGCTAACGGCCGCGATGTGTCCGCCGGTGACCCGCCGGTGATTTCCGCGCACTGGGTCGGTGGTCATGCGCCTGCCGTTTACTTTCGCAAAACACACGCGGGCGCACGGACCCAGCTCTGCATGCTAGTGGCGAGCTAACTGGCTAATGGACGCCTCAGCATGAGCGGGGCTCACCGCGCACACCGTTAAAGACCGAGAGCAGGACGTCGCGTCGCGGAGAGTCGCAGCAGTTCCGCTGACATTTTGCCGCGTTTCTACGTGGTTGCTAGCTAACGGGTCGCTGCTAACCGGCTAACCAGCCTAGCTGGAGGCTAGGCGGGTAGCATTGGCTAGAAAGCGCCGAAACACCCGTTCAACGTGTTTTTAAAGTCTATTTTTAATTTTAAAATATTTCCCGATAACCTTTTATTTATGCTGCTAATAATGTATGATCGATTCGGTGAGTCTCATTTGAGTATTTATTTTAAAAAGAAAAAGAAAGTACCTGAGCAAAGATTCAGCAAAAATCCTCTTTCAGATTCTATTGTGATTGGCCGACTTTGTTATGTCTGCCTGACTACAAAGCCAACGTCCACTCCGATTGGTCCACCCTCACCAGTCTGCCCGGATACCAAAAGCAGCTGGAATCCCATTCGTCGATTGGAATTATTTTCCTAACATGGATTATTCCGATTGGACGCGTTCGCCTGGTCTGCCCAGTTACAAAACTGATGAATCTATCCAGTAATCTGCATGGCAACAGCCGTCAGTTGAAACAGAACGTACATACGTGCGTGTGGTTGTGTTTAATATTTCACACTCTGGGTAGACTGTATTGTATCCTATATTTCCCAATTGCCGTTTTAGATTACGGTTTATTACCAAATAATTGGACCAAATATCTACGTAGCGTTAAACTTTTTTTCTTAATTTTGGACTGCATTTGAATACAATTCAACCATGGAACAAGAATACAGCTTTTTGTTCATTATAAACAAATGTATCCAGTAGTTGGGAGATGGAATCAGCTTGATATTCATCAGCAGGTAGTGTTCTATACACATCATGAACTCCATGAAGTCACATCTTAATTTACAGTGTTTAGTGTTAACAATAGAAAACACATTTTTGAATTTGCCACATTTATTCTCCATTATACAAAAGTTACAGTGAACATCAGAAAGAAAAAACAGATCGGCTGCAGCTGTTTTAGACGCTGAAAGACTTCAGTCGCAGCTTTTCTTCATTCAAACCCGCTGAAAAGAAATAAAAGGAGAAACTTAACATCAGAATGTATTGTATATTTGCATACATCCTGACAAGCAGTGTTTGTGACCGATTTTATATTGTTTAATTATAATCAGAATCATCCTTAGGTGTAATTTTATAGCATTCATAAAGAAGCTAAAAAAGTGATGTGTTCAAATATCATCTGTAAATGTCTTCCCAGCAAATACAATAGAGGAGTAATATAACATATACATGTATTATACCTCCTTCCAACTGCTTCAGTTAGGCGTCACATCTCAAACACAATTATTGGACTGTTATCAGGAGGAACTTCATAGGAGCCTCCGGTGACCTTCGACCCTACCTGACCATGTGAGCGATGTCCCAGTTGGTTTCAGAGGACAGGGGACCAACAATCTCCACGCCTTCTTCCGTCACTATGGCAATCTCGTGCTAACACAAAAACACCAAAGGTGTTCAACATTCAACAACACGGTAAACGGCGTGGAGTAGAATAAGAATTGTGAACTGGGATCAGGGAACTCACCCGGTTGTAGGAGCGAGCATCTCTGTAGTAGAGAACCTTGAGGCAGCGCTCCACCAGCTCACGGGCCTCCTGCTTTGTGATCTCCACCTTGTTCTCCACCACTTCCCTCATCAGGGGCTAATCAGACCAGGAGGCAGAGAGAAAACATCTTTGTTTAGTGAAGATGCAAATGACCCTCTCCTAAACTTTAATCTTTGTATAGTTTATGTTCTAACAAATTATAAATAGATAAATATATATATATATATATATATATATATATATATATATATACACACACACACATATACCAAAGATCCTCTGCGAGGGAGGACCCTCCATTCTAAGCCAAAAGCTGATTACAGGTCAGTTTCACTTTTATTCAGAAATCGGGTGAATCGTTTTATCAGGACCTCAGTTCGCCTCACCTGAGCCAAGTATGCGCCGAAGCCCGTGGCCACTGTGGGTGCCTCATAGGCCACGCCCAGCTTGTCCACGTAACCCAGGAAACTAGAGGGAGAAGAGACGGCCCACCGTTAATGAGCTCTCACAATACATGTAAACCGACACTTTTAGATGGGTTAGAAAACAGGAAGCGGCCCTCACCTCTTCCCGCTGTAGAAGCCTCCGATCACCACGGTGTTCCACAGAGGGTTCATCTTGCTGCGGCGGTTGTACATGACTCTGGTCAGCCAGGAGTGGACGGCCTTGGGACTGTAGCTGTGACCGTCACCCAGCAGCTCCTCGTCGATGCTGAGGGAGACAGAAACCAACGTCAGAGCAGCAGCGGGCCGATCCACCAGCCATCAAACACGTATTCTGTCAACTTACACCATCTGCTCAATGATGTGTTTGAGATGCTGGTAGTCAGCGTAATCTCCTGAAGCTCCTAGGATCGTGTTGTTGTTCACCTGAAAGCAGAAACAGAATATCCATTGAAAAGACAAACTGGGCCTTTAGGGTTAAATAACTGAATATCTTGCATATGAAATATCCATCACTCAGCGCAGTGATCGTTATTAGAGCCGAAGTTCATCACCTTCATGAGGCGGGAGATGTTCCTGAAGCGAGCCAGGGAGCCGTAGGAGCCCAACATGTCTGCTGCGATGATGACGCCCCCAGTGAACTTCACGCCGAGCACCGACGTCCCGGTGACCATCGGGTTCCTGCAGAGGGACGGGGTCACGGGGTCACCATTGGTGAGCAATACGTTTTTCTGACTAACTCAATATTATTATTATTATTATTATTATTTCACAGCTGCACCGTTTTAAGCCGTAGAGTTCACGGTATACAACTGCCTTTCTTGATTGTTGAGTGAAATAATAAACTTCATCAAATGCCAGAAACATCTTCAAAACGCACGCACACACAGTTGTATATTAGTTATAATGAACTCAGATCATATATTGAAATTAAAATGGTTATTATAACTCTATACTGAAAGGTGTTATTCTATGTCTTGCTCTTGCATATATGTATGTAGGATATAAATAACGTCGCTTTACTCGGGAACAACAATTCTGTCCCCTTCGTTTGTCCTTAGATGTATTGTTGATGAAAGATGTTGCTATGCTAAGTGACTCGGAGGCGGCTAGGTAGCGCAGCTAACAGTTAGTCAGCACAACTGGAGGGATGTAAACAAAGTGCCACATTTAACGCAGTTAACGGATACACGCGCACTATATTTATTAGTTACGTTCATCACTAAAGTTTTAAAATAGCTCTTCGCGTTTAAACGGCAGAGATGACAGTTAGCTTAGCAATAGCTAGCTACCGCTTCTCCATGATGATGCAGCACTGCGGCGGAGCAGCTACCGAAACCGACAGCTTCGGTTCGGTTCGGTTCCCCGGTCCGTCGGAGATGGTCACTCACAGTGTGTGTGTGATGGGCCCGCATGACGTGGCCGGTCCGGTACCGGGAAGTGAGTAGAACTGTCCGGGCTTTGGTCCGTCCTCCCAGAAACTCAACTTCAAGCCGCTTGACTCCATGTTGGAAAATACCTGCAGGAAGTGACGACACAGCGGCGTCTTGTTTGGATGAACTAGGCTGACGTCATGCGGCGGCGCTCTGCCGCCGCCTGCTGCTGCTGGTGTGAATTACACACTGTTGAAGATCGTTCAATTAAATTTACATGAAAAGTATTTTATTATAACTTCGTCAGTATCTCGATTTGAAATAACAGTCTGATTTCACAGTCATTCAATTCCACTCAATTGATTTTATTTTGTGGCGCACAGAGAGGGTGCGTTCAAAGCCTGCCAAAGTGTCCCTGAGCAAGACACTTAACCCCTAACTGCTTCCCGGGGAAATGTAAACCTTGTGTTAAAAATGTATTGTAAGTCGCTTTGGATAAAAGCGTCAGCTAAATGACATCTAATGTGATTTCATTTTGTACAGCCCATAATCACACATTCGCCTCAGATGGCTTAGCGGTCTCTAGACATGTGACAGTCTCTGTCCCGAAGCACTCACATCAACACAGGAAAACTTTCGCAAAAATAAAAGAAACCTTCCACGGGAGAATAAAGGTGGTGTCATTGAAACCTTTGATTCCCTCGGTTGAGGATCCTCCTGGAAACGCTGGATTGTATTTCACTGTTTCAAGATCCCACCAGAGCATCGACGTGATCAGAGGATGACAAGTGGACGTTTGGGGCCGCCATCTTGAATTACGGCGGTCAGCATCTTCTTTTATCAACTAGTGAACAGGAAGTCACCGCATCTGTACTGAGCAGGATGTAGATACCTGTCAATCCGCGTGTAGCCCCGCCCTAAAGCATCCCCTGCTTTATGGTCTGCTGACTCCAAATGAACATCATCTGTATTGAAGAAGACTTGAAACTAGAGACTGAGACCATAAACTTGTGTTTACAATGTTCACTGAGGGAATAAATCAAGAGAGAAGTAGAGTCATTTCCTCATAGACGTCTATGGGAGCAGAGGAGTCGCCCCCTGCTGGTCACTACAGAGAAGTAGAGTCATTTCCTCATAGACGTCTATGGGAGCAGAGGAGTCGCCCCCTGCTGGTCACTACAGAGAAGTAGAGTCATTTCCTCATAGACGTCTATGGGAGCAGAGGAGTCGCCCCCTGCTGGTCACTACAGAGAAGTAGAGTCATTTCCTCATAGACGTCTATGGGAGCAGAGGAGTCGCCCCCTGCTGGTCACTACAGAGAAGTAGAGTCATTTCCTCATAGACGTCTATGGGAGCAGAGGAGTCGCCCCCTGCTGGTCACTACAGAGAAGTAGAGTCATTTCCTCATAGACGTCTATGGGAGCAGAGGAGTCGCCCCCTGCTGGTCACTACAGAGAAGTAGACTCATTTTCTCATAGACGTCTATGGGAGCAGAGGAGTCGCCCCCTGCTGGTCACTACAGAGAAGTAGAGTCATTTCCTCATAGACGTCTATGGGAGCAGAGGAGTCGCCCCCTGCTGGTCACTACAGAGAAGTAGAGTCATTTCCTCATAGACGTCTATGGGAGCAGAGGAGTCGCCCCCTGCTGGTCACTACAGAGAAGTAGAGTCATTTCCTCATAGACGTCTATGGGAGCAGAGGAGTCGCCCCCTGCTGGTCACTACAGAGAAGTAGAGTCATTTCCTCATAGACGTCTATGGGAGCAGAGGAGTCGCCCCCTGCTGGTCACTACAGAGAATGCAGTGTGGATGGAATACGGAGAGAGAGAAAGCTCTTATTGAAGGATTTACTTCTGTATCATATATGAGCTGTGTGTCGACTTTGGTTCCTGATTCAACTGTTTTAAGTGAAGATGTCCAATTAGCCGCATGACACTCAAAGCTCTCGCTCGCACGATCTGTTGATGGCGATGTGTTTTCATTGGGTGTTTGTTCGAAGCATCAAGAGGTTTCATTCGACTCATTGATGTTTCTGCTCCACTGAGCGTCTTAGCCCCGCTACCATGGTCGCTATAGCAGCAGCCCACATAAAAAGGGCCGCTACCGCGACGTGGATTTGAATGCGAATGTTCATCTATTCTACTTTTTGAGCAGGTTCGTGATAAACCCCCACCCCCCCACACGGAGGTGCTCCACAGGTAATGTCTTTCATTAAATCAGGAATAAAAAACAGACAGAAGACGTTAGAAGTTTTGAGACACTTTCCTCTCTTTACTTTGAAATATTCATGGAAGTTGCATCAAATATCATAAGCCCCTCTCCTTCGGCGCAGAAAGCTAGAGAGACAAAGAGGAGAAATGAGTTCAGTCTGTTCTCACACATCTTCATACTTTGATCCGACAGGTTCAAAAGGTGAAGCACCGTTATCGGGGTTGTGGGTAAAGTCTGGTTCTCTGGAGAAGCCAAGGCAGCTCGCCTGCTTCCTGAAATGTTCCCGGTCGGAGTCCTTCAGAGTGGTTTCTCTTGCTGGAGACAAAGCATCAAGCAGTTAATGTGCGCGATACAACACGTGTCTATGTAGGTTCTCTCTGGCCGGTTCCTTCCTACCCATCAGATACAGAGCACGGACGTTCAACTCCTCCGCTGTAACGTCGCTGACGATGTTCATCATTCTCACAATCTTGTCCAGGTCTCTGATGGTTGATTCAATGCTAAAGACAAGAAAGCCCTCGAGCCCGGGTAGCATTTGGACCACCGAGGTGATGTTGAGGTCTGACGACAGAAAGAAAATCCTGAACATCCGTGATGATGAAAAGATCCAAGTCAGCCATGCTGCGCTGGAGCTAAATGCTAAATGCTACAAGATGCTGACGTTCAATGCTACCCTGTTGACCACAGGTCCCAGGCTCCGCCCACCGGATCTGCTTAATTCATGTGTTTCTGTGAGAGCACGTCGGAAAAGGTCATGAATGCATCTGGTTAATTAAGAATGTCAATGAAGCCTCAGCAGAAGTCTGATCCTTGACGTGTCCGTCACCCACAGCTGCTCTACATTCAAGCCCCTGGAATCAGCAGGAGGATGCGCGTGATGAATCGGCCGCTTTTAAATAGTAACCAAGACGCAGAACCTCCATTTTGTGTTGATCAGGGAACTTACGTGAAGTGGATCCTGTGTTGCCGTCAATGGTAAGGTTGACCTTTGAGAGCAAACAGGTTCCATTTCTGAGAAGAGACACAGAGGTGAGACGTCTTATCCTCTGCTGGAGCTCAAACAAGAGTTTACTATCAATACAAATATAGCTTTTTCATCCTTCAAGTGGAGACAGCATCATAAAATGGTGTCCCAATGCTAGGAAACCACATCTGTAAAAGAATATTGTCTGTTGGTTAACATTTCTCTCAACATTAACAAGCCATTGTTTGAGAAACCTCATTCTGAGGATCCTGTAAAGTACACGTGTACCTTGTAGGCCGCGTACTTTATGAAAGGGGAATGAACTGATGTAACTTTACTGTGATATACGAGTCAGCGAGTCTGATCTAATCTATCAGTAACTAGATCCCTCATGTCGTGTGTACGTTGGATGAACTCACATCCTGTTGTGCTGAAACAAGATGTGAGTATTTGGGCTGGATGGTGACTGGCTGATGCTCAACCACAAGCTCTGGGTTTTCCTCAGGATGTTGGTGTATATTTCCTTGTCGGTGTAACCCAGCATCAGGTTGGTCCTGCCGTACATCTGCACACAAACACAGGTCAGTCCAGATGTTGGACCTCTGGAATCGTGAACCGGTTGTCTTCGGGATATTTGACAAAACCTTTTCAGCACATTTCAAACTTTTCCTTTTCATTCAATGGAAAAATGAGTTAGTCAGTGAGCCGTCCTGAAGGGAGGCAGGAGCCGAACCCAACGTGTACCGACTATGACATTTATATTCCTCCCTAGGTGTTACACCGGAAATGGTGAACGACACCCAATAGCTTTTTGACAGTGTGTTGAAGATCAAATTAAACATTAGCGGAGGTCCTCGGCATGAAGGAAAGACTGGAGGTTTGGACTAAATAATAAAGTGTGATATTTTGATTATAATGATCTTTTTATCTGTGATTTAGTTCAGCATGTTATTCAGTTTGACATTTGGTAAAATAATGTCTGATTGTAAATGTTGGGTTGTTTTTCCATCACATGTATCTGCAAATGAATGACAGATACAAATTTGTAATTAGTGATTTTGGGGAATTGAATAGATGTCGACCGCCTTCACTTCTTTGATTAATGGATTACAAAGTTTAGTTACTTTGAATAATCAGACATTTAGGTGTATTTTAACAATACTTACAGTTTTCTAATAGTTTTTACACAATCCTCAAAGAAAGTTCTATCCACTGAAAGATTAACATATTAGGTTTATCTTCTGACCAGGTGGCATTCATGTCCTTCTCCAAACACATGCTAGCTGGACAGAAGACGCTAACGGCACAAACTGAACTAAACAGTTGAATCCTGGTTGAGGCCAAATAGTGGTCCCACAGAGGCTCACCACGGTGGGGTCCGCCAGCGACAGAGGCGTGATCAAAGGCCGGCATTCCTCGGGGGTTGGAGCCGCGCTGCTCAGAAGCAGCCCGGCTAGCAGGAGATGAAGGCCGAGCCACAGGTTCATGGTGCTCCAGGTGATCAGCTTCAGAGCAGAGAGGAACACGGAGATCTCAGATGAACCAGGGACCAAGGACTGAGCCTCATGTGGGCTGAGCAGCTTTTAAAAGGCTTCTGGTGGCTGTTTTTTTTTTACAGCGATTACAAACTACAACCCTTTCCCCTCGTGGACGAAATGCTGGCCAGCATCCCGGGGGGAATTCCGCAGGCAGGACACTGTTTGGCTTGTCAATAATACATGACACATTGTTGGGTAGACCTTGGACTACATCACCTACAAATACACAGAGCAGCGAGCCCAAAGATAAGAAAACGATTTTACTTGGAAGAAAATAGTGATCGAAGGAGAGTCCAAAGTGAGCGACTCCAAATCCAAAGAAAACCAGAAGAACAGGATGTGGCAATAAAACGCAACAGAAAATAATAGGGTAAATCCACCAAGTACCTACAGTGCACCTTGTTACGTCCCTGTTGGTAGCCTGTGTATACTTGTCTTTCAGTGTTTTGGAGCCCAGCAGGAGGCTTAATTGATGGTTCATCAGCTAACAGAGAACTGGAGTTATGTTGACTCCAAGAACAATCCAGCTGATGACCTGACGTGGGGCAAAACCCTCCTAGAGCTTTCTCAGCGAAAGAGATGGAGCCAAGATCCCCCATTCCTCTCACTCAACAACAGCCATTGGCCAGCCCGTCCATCTTTGCCAGCTGAATTGCAGCCTGTGGAGGAGCTAAGGAGCTATTATGTGGTGCAGTAATGTTAAATGATGCAAACCTCCCTGATCCAAACAAGTTCAGCACCTGGGACCATCTGGTGAGGGAAACAAAGTACATGCTTCAGGGGGCGGCAGATCATATCCCAAACACAGACCAATGTTCTATGAATTCAGAAAGGCATCATCAACGAGCCCAATCCGAATGTTTCCCCGAGGAATGCAATGCCCTTAAAACGCATACCGAAGAGTAGCAAACTACTCCCCCTGTCTGGTCTGAGTACGACAACCTTGACCTCATCAGAGTGGGAGGTCGACTTTGAAGAGCGCAGACCCTTAACTTTGATAACATCCATCCGATTGTATTGGATCGGAAACATCCCATAACCAGCCTCATCATCAGAGATCAACCAGGGCCTGAGCGTCTTAGGGGAAACCAGACGCCGGTACTGGATTCTGCGTGGTCGCCAAGCCATTCGCCAGCATCAACACCAAAATCCAGACCGTCAGAGATGGAGAGCCAACCCAGTCGTTCCCAAAATGGCAGACCTTCCTCCAGCCCGTCTTAGACTGTTTAATTGCCCCTTCTGGTCCACAGGGATGGACTGTTTTGGGCCCTCCACTGTAAAGGTTGTCTCACTCAGAGGGAAACCCTTTTGAACTACTCAGTTTAGAGAAGGAGAAACAGAGCTGGAAGGTGCCTTTGAGGCCAGACTTAAAGAAACCATTGGCCCACACACAAGGAACTTCCAGTTCAACATTTTGGTGGAAGTTGGGAACGAGAGATGAAATCAATCAAAATGGCCCCAATTAGGAAACCAACCAACAACAGAAACTGTTTTGTACACAGTCTTGGTTGAAGTTGAAGTCATTCTAAATTGAAAACCTCTCGGATGGATCTCCTCAGACCTCGCTGATCCGGCCTAGTTAAGGCCAACTTCCGGTTTTGTCTCTTGACATGAGTGCTTGGTCAGTTTCCAGGTGCTGGACTGATTCCAATAGCGTGGAAATATGATGCAAATAACGGAATAAAATGGCACGGCTGAATAAACAGTAAAGTTAATGAAACCTTGTTTCCTATTGGTTTGTGGCTCTAGTTGAACATTGAATCCACTACATAGCGCTTACGCTGAATGTACTTTCCCGAAGTGATTTTGTGTTTGTCGACTCTGCGTGGTGAAGTATTTGATCACTCAGTTTCAGCAGTATTTGCTTTGTGGCTCTTTGCTGGTCCAAAGGTAGATTCAGGCTACGGTTTCAGCTGTTGGCCGTTTTCTCCTCTGCCACCAACGCATACAAGTACACATCCAACAAATACTGAGTACACTCAGCAGCATCGGACTACTTCATCCTGCCCGACTGCCCGCCCGTCCCTGTGGCACCGGTGCTGCAGGAGGCTGCGTCGAAAAATTTGTTGACACGCGGGTAAAAAAAGCGTGTGAGTGTCTCTCTGAAAACCCGCAACCATAAACTGGGCTTTAAAATGAATCCAACGACAACGAGAAGACGCAGCTGCAGCTGCAGAAGCATGCCAGAGCCTTTAGCCTGCTGCGAAGAATAATCCTGGGTTTAATTCAACCTGCTTTCGTGCAACCAAGTCAAAGCTAAATTCATCAAGGATAACCTGAATATCCCGGCGTAATCCCTCATCCTGGTTTTGTGCAGGGGCCCTCTGATCTTTTGGAATAGCGCACAGGGATGCAGAGGACGTGTGTTTGATGCTCCTGTATGTGGTCTGATTCAGACGTATGATGTGAGACAGTGGTGGGATGGGAAAGAACGGTGATTTAAGCCATTTTGAGCGTGGCGTGGCTGAGTGTTTCACAATCTGCTCACTTACTGGGATTTTCACGCACGACCATTTCTAGGGTTTACAAAGAATGGTGTGAAAAGGGAAAAAAAATACCGTATGCGGCAGTCCTGTGGGCGAAGATGCCTTGTTGATGCTAGAGGTCAGAGGTCAGGGGAGAATGGGCCGACTGATTGAAGCTGATAGAAGAGCAACTTTGACCGAGGTGTGCAGCAAAGCATTTGTGAAGCCACAACACGCACAACCTTGAGGCGGATGGGCTAGAACAGCAGAAGACCCCACCGGGTACCACTCATCTCCACTACAAATAGGAAAAAGATGGCAATAAATGTTTCCTGCTTCCTGATAAATAACATCAGTAGTCTGTGGCTTTATAACCCGTCCCAGTCTAAAACCGGATCTGCACTAATACGCTGCTCATCTTTTCAAATACACTTCTCTGATTGATTGATCTGGTGAGAGGGTTGTTCATCCGTTTGATGGAAATAACTTAATAATAATAATAATAACTAAATGTAAGCCTCATTGTCATGTTTTCAGGAGAATGGAACTATTAGAGATAATAAATAATAAAGCCCTCCTCTTGTTCACATCAATGTTTTATAGATATGACACTCAACGTGCGTGTGGTCTCCAGTCCAGCAGGTGGCAGCAGGTCGACACGTCGAACCAGACGCTCGTCAGAGAAAAGCTCACTGAGCATGCGCAGAAACTCAACCCGGAAGTGCACCGAGTAAACAACCGCGCGAGCTTCTCCTCGTTCTCCGCCGTCTGCCCTCCGCGCACATGTCCCAGATCGAGATGCTGAGGCTGCTCATCACGCAGCGGCTCACCGCCGCCGCCGAGGAGATCTTCGGCGTGTTCGGAAGAACCATCGCCGACTACGAGGAGCAGATCTCCCGCTCCGAGCTGGAGATCTCCCGCCAGCGACGGCTGCTGGACCTCTCGAGGAAGCCGCGGGTCTCCCTGCGGACGGGTGAGATGCACAGCAGAAGTAGACGTGCACGGAGGCCTTCAGGGTAACGGGTCCTGACTCTTCTTCTCTCTCTCTCAGCTCTCCGCGAGCAGCAGGACTGGAGCTCCGAGCTCAGTGACGCCGAGGCTCCGCCCATCAAGCAGGAGCAGGAGGAGGCGTGGCCGGCTCAGCGGGAGGAGCACAACAACGTCAAGTTCTCCTTCTTCCCGAGCAGCGGCGCTGGAAGCGAGCGGGACGGCGACGAGGAGCCCTCCTCGCCTCCGAGGCTGCGGGACCCGGGCGACTCTGAGCCGGACCCCCTGCCCGGCCCCTCGCTCCAGCCCGACGTCCAGGGTGTGGTTCCGGGGAACGACCTGGTGGACTCCTACATCTGCACTGTCTGCGGGCGCGCCTTCGCCCAGCGGGCCCACTGGGCCAAGCACGCGCAGGTGCATCGCGAGGTGGGCGGGGCCAAGGCGGACAAGTCGTACACGTGCGACATCTGCGGGAAAAGACTGACGCGCTTCGACGGCTACCAGAAGCACCTGAGGATCCACACGGGGGAGAAACCCTACCGCTGCTCCCACTGCGGCCGCCGCTTCAGCGACAACTCCAACTACAAGAGGCACGTCCGCACGCACGAGGGGGCGGAGACGGGCTGAGGGGCGTGGCCTCATGCTGGTCCTGCCACTCCTCCTCCGTCAGTCCTCCACAACGGATTCTCTTTCTGAGATTTTTCAGGATGTCAAACGTTTCGCTCGCTTTTGTTTTTATAACCAGATGAACAACGACCGGTCCGGAGGAGGAGGAGGAGGACAATTATATATATTTATATATATAACTTATCACAGATTGAGAGCCTCCCCCCTGCTGCCCGTGTCCCAGCATGCATTGCATTCCTTCACACGAGAGACCCTTTGAGTCCGCAGCGAGAACAAGAGACCTCAATGATGGAAATAATCTCACATCTGAGCTTTTAGCTTTTTAACCCAAAGCAGAAAAGCCAACTGCCCCCATCATTAGCCCCCCCCCCCCCCATCATTAGCCCCCCCCCTATCAACCGGAGATGCTGTGAAGCACAATGGCCGACCAGCAGTGAGTAACTGGCGGCGATGCTTCCGACCGAGCCTCCGGTACACGTGGCAGCGGACCTCCTCCGCGAGGTATTTGAGCGATAATCCTTCTTGTCTGTCGCTGTACTGCACCACGTTAACGCTGGAAATAAAATCCTTCCCATCCTCCTCTCAAACCCTGATTGGTGTTTTTAGTTAAATGTTACAACTGAAATAAGCGATCGTCACATTGAAACTTACTTATTGACACATTAAAATAAACGTAACAGGCTGCTTGTCTTCATATCTTCTCCAGCAGTAAAGGAGCTCTGGATTAAAATAGCAGTTCAGCAGGATTTCACTTTCACGCCTTTGACATAAAACCATGATGTGAAAATAAATCATTTTGTGAAGAGACGGTTCTTCTAAACAATGACTGAGAACGTACACGCTAACACTTTAAGAGCAGCATGGTGACAATAATTACTTATAAATTGACTCATCAGAATATAACGACTGAAGAGCAGCATTCTGAAGCCCTTTGGATGCTCTTGAGGAGGAAAGTACCCTGGAACCTTTTCTGTGGTCTTTTAACATTCTCAGGGGTTAAAAATCTTTTAGAACCTTAACAATCCAGAACTCCTGAAGCTCAACTGGTGGAGCCCAGAATCCTGAGCCTCGATACAGCAGGAGATGAGTTTGTTAGCTGCTGGCTCAGTGGAGGCAGATATTCATGCTCTGAGTTCAGTAGTTCAGATGCCTTCAGGAGACCTGTGGGACCTCTCATGGATTCCTAATCCTCAGAAACCCAAGTGACCTCATCAAGAAGACGGGACCAGAGAACCATCGAACTAAAGTGAAGGTTACATCCTCATACAAAACGCCTCTTTTAATAAAAGAAGCTTCCTCTCCTCCTGGGGAGTGGGGGGCTTTACCTCCAACATGGTGGGAGCTTCCGATAAATCCAATAAATAATGATTTTATTTGTGTAAAGAGGTGTTGATAACAAACAGTCTTCTACATTGGTTCATTTTCACGTCGGTAACTTGAAAATGAATAAAGAGACGACCTTCTTCCCTTTATGCCTTTATTAGTCTAAATATCATTTTATACCAACTTGTCGTCTGTTCGATCTGAGACACTTCTCTAAATAAAAGGATTCTCCAGCGCACAAATCAGCACTTTTTATATTCAGACTTTTTGAATAATTAGTGGTAAACAGAAGAAGCTGATCTGCGATCAGTGATGTCATCGCTGTGCTAGGACAGCAGCCCCCCCCACGAGGACCTCCACCACGACTCCTCCACGACTCCACCGGATACCAATATGGTACAAAGGGGAAAATCCGCAGCGTTTGTCTGGGGGGGACGGGGACAAAAGGCTCAGTGTCTCTCGGTGTGTCCTTCCCCGGTGCCTTGTGGACGCCCCCCCCCCCCCCCGCCGTCACCGTACTAGTCACATTTTCCCGCCTCTGCTACTGGCGGCGTGGAGGTGTTGGGGAGGAACAGCGGCTTGGGGGGCACGTTGGGTTTGAGGGACGCCGTCCTGCGGACGAGGGCCCGCCGCCCCCCGTGAGGCCCGACGCCGCTGTAGCTGTGCTGCCGCGTCAGGCAGGCGGAGGGGGGGGGCCCGTTACTGCTGCTGTTGGTGTTCATCCTGGCAAGAAAGTGCGCGTGCTGCCCCCCCCGCTGGTTGAAGCTGTGGTGGCGCGGCGCGGCGTCGCCCCCTCCGCCCCCACCACTGCCCATCTTGATGAGCGGGTGGCGCTGGGAGAGGTGTCGATTGGAGGCCTCCCCCCCACCAGGTCCCTCCGGGATCACCTGCTGCTGCAACGGAGTGGAGGAGGAGGAAGAGCAGGAAGAGGGGATGGAGGTGGAGGAGGTGGGGTTGTTGGAGCAGGAGGAGGCGGAGGAGGAGCAGGAGGAGGAGGAGTTTTGAGCGGGCAGTGTGGAGGTGGAGGTGCTGCGGTACGGAGAAGACTCAGCCCGCTGGTGGTGCTGCCCGCCGTTGTTGTTGTGGTGGTTGCTATGGTGATGGCTTCGGCTGGAGTGGTGGGTGCGGGTGTGTCCGTGGAGGCTGGTGTTGTGATGAGGAGGAGGGAGTTGCTGGTGGGTGGACAAGGAGGTCCCGGGGAACAGGGAGCAGGAGGAGGTGGAGGTGAGGACCTTGATGCCTCCGGTCCCCGAGGCGCTGACCTCGTGGATGTGTTTGAGCAGCTCGTCCAGCGCCGACACGTCCGCCGCCGCCTGGGGGAGGGACTGATAGGAGTGGTGGTGTGGGGGGGCTCCGCCTCCTGCCGTCTCTCGCTCCTCACTCAGGACCCGCCTGTCCTCGGGGAGGTGCAGCGAGGTAGAGGAGGCGCCCGCCCCACAGGCCGCCCCGTTGCTCAAGTGGTCGTCACGGTGATGAGCGAAGGGAAACACCTGCTGAGCCACAGAGTTCCCCACAAAGGCCACGAAGCCCGGACCGGACCCTAACCCGCCGGGACCAAGTCCGGCTTGGGCTTCCTTGGTGGTGTTGTGGTTCTGGTTCTGGTGGTTCCCCGCGGCCCTCATGCTCTTGGGGACGGGGAGCTCTGGGGTGCAGCCGGGTGTAGGCAGACCGGACATCTCTCCGTCAGCCTGAGACTAAACAGAGAGGCATGGTTATGCTCTGTGAGGTCAGAGGTCATCGTCGTATGGTCTGTGGGGTCAGAGGTCATCTTGATGTTCAGAAGAACCATTGGACACATGGAGGATGTTTTAGGGGAAGCCATATATGGAGGCAGTTTAGTCATTTATAATAAGGGGAGAAGAAGAAACCTCTAGTGACATCATTATGATGTCATACCTGGGAGAGGCTGAGGTCAGGGTCCCCCAGCTGCAGGCCCTGGTGGGCGGGGTCGTGGAGGTAAGGCTCCACCTGCCCGTTGGGGATGAAGGAGCCGCACATCCTCAGAGGGGACACCTCCAGCTTCTCCTCCTGCACCACCACGACACCACAGAAGAAGAGCAGAGAAACAAGGGGTCAGTCAAACCAGATGAGAACCGCCCCACAATGCAACGCTCCAGTTGACAAAGACAAGTAAGTATATGAAAGTGTGTTTCATCATTTTATCTTCTGTCTTCGGTTTGGTTCATTTGAGAGGAGTTTATGACTGATTCTGTAAAAAGGCTCCTCCCATCAGCCTCCAGAGGCTCCACCCACCTTGGGCTGCCCATCCAGCAGGCCGTTGAGCTTGGCCAGCGATCGCAGTGACAGGGCGTGCGGCAGTGTCAGGGCGTGCGGCAGCGACACCTCGGGGTCCTTCCCGTGTCCCCCTTCCCGCCGGGCGCCACCGCGGCCGCAGTAGTGCGAGGCTAGAAGGCCTGACAGGAGGGCGCCCAGAGAGAAGGCCACCAGCACGCAGGCGATCAGCAGCGTGTAGTGGACCTCGGACACGGAACGCTGCTCCGCCTCCGGGAGGCGCCGGACGCCTGCAACGCCTGTTGGGGGAAGCAGGAAGCACAATAAATTCTCCTATTTCTCTGCTTGTATTTTAGCTGGCAAAGGCCTGATCCCTTCACTGGTAACCAGTCCTCTCCCTTCACTGGTAACCAGTCCTCTCCCTTCACTGGTAACCAGTCCTCTCCCTTCCCTGGTTACCAGTCCTCTCCCTTCACTGGTTACCAGTCATCTCCTTCCACTGGTTACCAGTCCTCTCCCTTCACTGGTAATCAGTCCTCTCCCTTCACTGGTTACTAGTCCTCTCCTTCCACTGGTTACCAGTCCTCTCCCTTCACTGGTTACTAGTCCTCTCCCTTCACTGGTTACCAGTCCTCTCCCTTCACTGGTTACTAGTCCTCTCCTTCCACTGGTTACCAGTCCTCTCCCTTCACTGGTTACTAGTCCTCTCCCTTCACTGGTTACCAGTCCTCTCCCTTCACTGGTTACCAGTCATCTCCTTCCACTGGTTACCAGTCCTCTCCCTTCACTGGTTTCTAGTCCTCTCCCTTCACTGGTAATCAGTCCTCTCCCTTCACTGGTTACTAGTCCTCTCCTTCCACTGGTTACCAGTCCTCTCCCTTCACTGGTTACTAGTCCTCTCCCTTCACTGGTTACCAGTCCTCTCCCTTCACTGGCTACTAGTCATCTCCTTCCACTGGTTACCAGTCCTCTCCCTTTACTGGTTACCAGTCATCTCCTTCCACTGGTTACCAGTCCTCTCCCTTCACTGGTTACTAGTCCTCTCCCTTCACTGGTTACCAGTCATCTCCTTCCACTGGTTACCAGTCCTCTCCCTTCACTGGTTACCAGTCCTCTCCCTTCACTGGTTACTAGTCCTCTCCCTTCACTGGTTACTAGTTATCTCCTTCCACTGGTTACCAGTCCTCTCCCTTCACTGGTTACTAGTCCTCTCCCTTCACTGGTTACTAGTCATCTCCTTCCACTGGTTACCAGTCCTCTCCCTTCACTGGTTACTAGTCATCTCCTTCCACTGGTTACCAATCATCTCCCTTCACTGGTTACTAGTCCTCTCCCTTCACTGGTGACCAGTCCTCTCCCTTCACTGGTTACTAGCCATCTCCTTCCACTGGTTACTAGTCCTCTCCCTTCACTGGTTACCAGTCCTCTCCCTTCACTGGTTACTAGTCCTCTCCCTTCACTGGTTACCAGTCCTATCCCTTCACTGGTTACTAGTCATCTCCTTCCACTGGTTACCAGTCCTCTCCCTTCACTGGTTACCAGTCATCTCCTTCCACTGGTTACCAGTCCTCTCCCTTCACTGGTTACCAGTCATCTCCTTCCACTGGTTACCAGTCCTCTCCCTTCACTGGTTACCAGTCCTCTCCCTTCACTGGTTACTAGTCCTCTCCCTTCACTGGTTACCAGTCCTCTCCCTTCACTGGTTACCAGTCCTCTCCCTTCACTGGTTACTAGTTATCTCCTTCCACTGGTTACCAGTCCTCTCCCTTCACTGGTTACTAGTCCTCTCCCTTCACTGGTTACTAGTCCTCTCCCTTCACTGGTTACTAGTCCTCTCCTTCCACTGGTTACCAATCATCTCCCTTCACTGGTTACTAGTCCTCTCCCTTCACTGGTAACCAGTCCTCTCCCTTCACTGGTTACTAGTCATCTCCTTCCACTGGTTACTAGTCCTCTCCCTTCACTGGTTACTAGTCCTCTCCCTTCACTGGTTACCAGTCCTCTCCCTTCACTGGTTACCAATCCTCTCCCTTCACTGGTTACCAGTCATCTCCTTCCACTGGTTACCAGTCCTCTCCCTTCACTGGTTACCAGTCCTCTCCCTTCACTGGTTACTAGTCCTCTCCCTTCACTGGTTACTAGTTATCTCCTTCCACTGGTTACCAGTCCTCTCCCTTCACTGGTTACTAGTCCTCTCCCTTCACTGGTTACTAGTCATCTCCTTCCACTGGTTACCAGTCCTCTCCCTTCACTGGTTACTAGTCATCTCCTTCCACTGGTTACCAATCATCTCCCTTCACTGGTTACTAGTCCTCTCCCTTCACTGGTGACCAGTCCTCTCCCTTCACTGGTTACTAGCCATCTCCTTCCACTGGTTACTAGTCCTCTCCCTTCACTGGTTACCAGTCCTCTCCCTTCACTGGTTACTAGTCCTCTTCCTTCACTGGTTACCAGTCCTCTCCCTTCACTGGTTACCAGTCATCTCCTTCCACTGGTTACCAGTCCTCTCCCTTCACTGGTTACCAGTCATCTCCTTCCACTGGTTACCAGTCCTCTCCCTTCACTGGTTACCAGTCATCTCCTTCCACTGGTTACCAGTCCTCTCCCTTCACTGGTTACTAGTCCTCTCCCTTCACTGGTTACCAGTCCTCTCCCTTCACTGGTTACCAGTCATCTCCTTCCACTGGTTACCAGTCCTCTCCCTTCACTGGTTACCAGTCCTCTCCCTTCACTGGTTACTAGTCCTCTCCCTTCACTGGTTACTAGTTATCTCCTTCCACTGGTTACCAGTCCTCTCCCTTCACTGGTTACTAGTCCTCTCCCTTCACTGGTTACTAGTCATCTCCTTCCACTGGTTACCAGTCCTCTCCCTTCACTGGTTACTAGTCATCTCCTTCCACTGGTTACCAATCATCTCCCTTCACTGGTTACTAGTCCTCTCCCTTCACTGGTGACCAGTCCTCTCCCTTCACTGGTTACTAGCCATCTCCTTCCACTGGTTACTAGTCCTCTCCCTTCACTGGTTACCAGTCCTCTCCCTTCACTGGTTACTAGTCCTCTCCCTTCACTGGTTACCAGTCCTCTCCCTTCACTGGTTACCAGTCATCTCCTTCCACTGGTTACCAGTCCTCTCCCTTCACTGGTTACCAGTCATCTCCTTCCACTGGTTACCAGTCCTCTCCCTTCACTGGTTACCAGTCATCTCCTTCCACTGGTTACCAGTCCTCTCCCTTCACTGGTTACTAGTCCTCTCCCTTCACTGGTTACCAGTCCTCTCCCTTCACTGGTTACCAGTCATCTCCTTCCACTGGTTACCAGTCCTCTCCCTTCACTGGTTACAATTACAAACATACAAAATCAAACAGGAAACAAACCGTGACACTAATGTTTTGATGAGTAAAAGCAGTGATACTTCTTACCGAAGGACAAGTCGGCTGCAGGCTCCTGTTTCCAAGCAGTCGCCGACAATTCAGCTGCAAAAAAACAACAAAAACCACGCTCACATTTTGCAGAACCAACCAATCTTCCAATCAGTCCTCAGGCCTGAAGACACATTGAGTCTCATGGAGTCTCATGGAGTCTTAAGGTGTCACATGGGCTCTCATGGAGTCTCGTGGCTCCTCATGGTGTCACGTGGAGTCTCAGGTGGTCATGAGTGGGTTTGACTTACTGTGGCAGCTGACTGGGGCAGAAGGGATGTTGGGACCGTCCACGTCCTGCTCGAACCCGGCCCTGCAGGGACACAAAGGACGGGGGTGCGAGTTAAAGACAACCTGTTGCCACTGGTTACGTCCCCGGGGGATGGATGACGCACACAGAGAAGGAGTTAAGATGTGAGGTTAACTAGACCGTGTCACGTAGTTCATCCTCTACCTTAAGGGGGGGGGGCATTCACCTCAGCTCTGGTTAACGAGGACTTGAACCTGGATTTGGATTCTTCTTCTGGGTCCACATCCAAATCAGGCGGCTCCCCTTAGCTTATTAAAACAAGCTAACAATAATTGTGGTTTTACAGACTCGCTGAGGCGTCCAAGGGATCTGTAACTTTGATCGGCTGGGTCTCGGACCCCTGGTATCTGCCTCAGTCCTCTGCTCCATAGACTATAAGACATAGTCTATGAGACTCGACTTCTCTCTTGATTTATTCCCTCAGTAAACATTGTAAACATGAGTTTATGTTCTCCTCAGTACAAATATAGTATTCCATGTCGACGGCAAAATCTCATAACTTTGAAACGTCCACAAACCTTTATCTCATCCACGTCATCATGAACCAGAGAGTTCGACCACAACAGGTCATTGTTGAGCCAAACGTACAGCACCTGCTCACGTTGATCACTGCGCACTCAATGTAACGCGTTGGATTTTGCACAACCAGCTTTTAGCTCGGTGACGATCGCCGAAAAAAAACGGAAATCCCACAAATGATCAGTTTGATCGGTTTGATCGGTTTGGGGCATCGTGAGCTTTCGCAACCGGCCAATGAAGGTGGAGGTCATGAGCGATGTGAATGATGATGTGAGACCCGATGCTGTTTACACGTACGGGGACTATTTGTCTCTGACTACTGAAATGAGACACGTTTGGTGGTAAAAGGACGTCTCTTGTAACAGCTCTCCAACGTTCCAAACACTGTCCACGGCCTGGAGACGGGTTACTTGTTGGTGAGGACACCTGTCGTACACCTTCGCCTCCATGAGGAGAAGAGTTCCTCAGTCGGGTTGAGGAAAGGAGCGTATGGGGGCAAATACAGGCTGGTAGATTGTGCATGAAAACATGCGTGCACCATTTCAGCTTGTGGAAGCACACAATGACATCATCACACCATCATCATCATCATCAGGGAAGGTTACGAGGAGAGCTGCATCACATGAGCCAACGGGAGCCCTGCGCCCGACCACACATCCTGGGGTCTTGGCAGAATTGGTCAAGTAATTAGAAAGGCGGCAGCGTGGGGTCAAAGGTCGTACATGGGACGCTAGAAACAGTGTCTGATAGAGAACGATGATCAAATATCACATCTACAGATAATGGTCCACGCTAATTAGTGGGAATGGATCTCATTATTTTCAAACCTCATGATCTAAACAATATTGTTAGTCAGCATCCATAAAACTATCCACTAAGGTTTATGCAGCAAATCCTCCTCATGATGAGATGTTCTATCTGTTGATAGTTAGATGACCGTAATCAAATGAATGGACCATCTTTTCAACTGTAACGTAGAATTCGCATTTTGAAATAGTACTTTGATGTCACATTGAGTCACATTGATCTGGTGATTTTAGTTGATGAACAAGTCATCGTTGGTTTTTGTGGATTGTCCAAACAATTGAAAAAAAAGTGTTTGGCAATTTGATCATTGGTTGTTTTGTATGAAGAGTTTTGAAAAATGGCATCAAGGTTCTGAAAAAGCAAAGTGACTGTAAAAGAACTAAGGAAGACAAAGTGAGACCCACTTGAAGCCGGGCGCCATGTTGGCACAAGTCCCGGTCCGGAGCCAGATGCAGTACGGGTCCCGGGAGGCCAAGCAGGCTCTGAGGAGAGAGAGGAGAGTTTATCTGGATCTACTGAAACATGTTCCACCATCAGACCCGCCCTCAGACCCTCAGACCATCAGACCCTTAGACCATCAGACCATCAGACCCTTAGACCATCAGACCCTTAGACCATGAGACCCTCAGACCCTTAGACCATCAGACCATCAGACCCTTAGACCATCAGACCCTTAGACCATGAGACCCTCAGACCCTCAGACCATCAGACCCTTAGACCATGAGACCCTCAGACCCTCAGACCATCAGACCCTTAGACCATGAGACCCTCAGAGGTCTAAGGTTCTAAACACACAGACTCACTTCTACAGGATTGATTTTGTTGCAAAATGAAGTTGTTTAATCGTGTTCAGATCCGTTTGGAATCAACACAAATATGAAGTCTAAGAAGGAGCACATTGAGAAGGAGGAGCAGATGGAGCAGGATGAGCAGCAGGATCATTATAGTGAGGAGGAGAAACAGTGAGGTGGAGGAGCAGACAAAGGAAGAGCAGGTGGAGGAATAGGAGCAGGAGAGTGAGACGGAGCAGGTGGAGGAAGAGGAGCAGCAGAGTGAGACGGAGCAGGTGGAGGAATAGGAGCAGCAGCAGGAGAAGGAGCAGGTGGAGGAAGAGGAGCAGCAGAGTGAGACGGAGCAGGTGGAGGACGAAGAGCAGGAGAGTGAGACGGAGCAGGTGGCGGAAGAGGACCAGCAGAGTGAGAAGGAGCAGGTGGAGGAAAAGGAGCAGCAGCAGGAGAAGGAGCAGGTGGAGGAAGAAGAGCAGGAGAGTGAGACGGAGCAGGTGGAGGAAGAGGAGCAGCAGAGTGAGACGGAGCAGGTGGAGGAAGAAGAGCAGCAGCAGAGTGAGAAGGAGCACGTGGAGGAAGAGGAGCAGCAGCAGGAGAAGGAGCAGGTGGAGGAAGAGGAGCAGCAGAGTGAGAAGGAGCAGGTGGAGGAAGAAGAGCAGCAGCAGAGTGAGAAGGAGCACGTGGAGGAAGAGGAGCAGCAGCAGAGTGAGAAGGAGCACGTGGAGGAAGAGGAGCAGCAGAGTGAGAAGGAGCAGGTGGAGGAAGAAGAGCAGCAGCAGAGTGAGAAGGAGCACGTGGAGGAAGAGGAGCAGCAGAGTGAGAAGGAGCACGTGGAGGAAGAGGAGCAGCAGCAGGAGAAGGAGCAGGTGGAGGAAGAGGAGCAGCAGAGTGAGACGGAGCAGGTGGAGGAAGAAGAGCAGCAGCAGAGTGAGAAGGAGCACGTGGAGGAAGAGGAGCAGCAGCAGGAGAAGGAGCAGGTGGAGGAAGAGGAGCAGCAGAGTGAGAAGGAGCAGGTGGAGGAAGAAGAGCAGCAGCAGAGTGAGAAGGAGCACGTGGAGGAAGAGGAGCAGCAGCAGGAGAAGGAGCAGGTGGAGGAAGAGGAGCAGCAGAGTGAGAAGGAGCAGGTGTAGGAGGAGCAGCAGAGTGAGAAGGAGCAGGTGGAGGAAGAGGAGCAGCAGAGTGAGAAGGAGCAGGTGGAGGAGAAGTGGCCCCTCTCACCTCCTGCAGCTCCCGTGCTGAGTGCAGCGGCTGAGCGGGACCCTGATGACGCAGCTGGAGAAGGCCACGAACAGAGCCTGGTGGTCCTTGTCCAGCTCCAGGGCCAGAACCCTCCTGTCCTCCTGACCCTGAACGTCACACCTGCACATAGCGAGAGAAGGTTCAGCAGGTCCTCCTTCCAGGAGCAGCGGGTCCCCGTGTCCCCCTCTGGGTTCTCACCTGGACGGGTTGTAGACGTGGATGTCCTCCAGCAGCTTGGACCCCGAGCTGTCATTGGGATGCGTGGAGGCCAGAACCTTGAGGACCCGGCCGTCGTCCGAGCCAAGGAACATGACGGTCCGGTCCTTGTGGGGCCCGGCAGACACGTCCACCACAATCTGGGTCAGCTTCGACCTGCAGGTCAAGAACCGGACCCTCGGTGACTGATTGAGGAACCCTGAGCCCTGCAGATGTTCTTAAATCACCCCTTTATATTCTATTGTTCTAATCTATTCTACTTGGTTTATCAAATCAGATCACCACATTATGTTATGACTCAGAAGGACCCGAGGAGGACACTGACCAGTGATCTAGACTCTGGGCTTCTGATCAAAACACACACATTCGCTCGTCAATGTCTCACTTGACCAATCGTATGGAGCGAGAGGCGGGCCTTCCCTCCAACTTTCTGTTTAGTAGCAGGTAGATGTGGTGGAATCGGTATCGATGTTATTGATCCTGAATGAAGATGAACTACAAAATTAAAGACTAAGAGCTGGATGTCTTTTGATCTTGAGTTTATGGTCTCAGTCTCTGGTTTCAAGTCTTCTTCAATACAGATGATGTTCATTTGGAGTCAACAGACCATAAAGCAGGCGATGCTTTAGGGCGGGGCTACACGCGGATTGACAGGTATCTACATCCTGCTCAGTACAGATGCGGTGACTTCCTGTTCACTGGTTGATAAAAGAAGATGCTGACCGCCGTAATTCAAGATGTCCACTTGTCATCCTCTGATCACGTCGATGCTCTGGTGGGATCTTGAAACAGTGAAATACAATCCAGCGTTTCCAGGAGGATCCTCAGACCAGTTACAAACCCGCCTGCGCTCTGGTCTAGTTACCTGCTGGAGGTTCTGGTGAAGCAGGGCCGGTGGTTGATGGAGGGAACCGCCTCGTCCATCAGAGGATATGACTTGATGAACATCAGCATCTCGTCGGGAAAAAGAACCGAGGAGGTGAAGTCCACCGCCGGGCCGTCCCCCGCACAAGAGCCGGGTCTGGAGGGACAAAGTAGCACAATGAATAACCTTCTTAAATACCTTTCATCTGGATCCTGGTGGTCCTGGATCCGTGAAAGTATCACCTGGGTCTGGGAACCTGCTCGTCGGGGACCGGGGTCCAGGAGGAGTCGCTGGTCCGCTGCTCCTTGAACTTCCCGCTGAAGACCTCCTCGATGTCGTCCATGTAGAAGGCGCAGACAGCCGAGCCGGGGATGCTGCAGAGAGACAGACGGATCTACTCTGTTTGATGTCCATCAAAGAGTTCAGAGACAGATTAAGTATTGAGCTTCATGTGACGGAGACGCTTCACGGGACAGACGTCTCTGCTGGATCGATCTATTCTCGTGAGGAGGTTTCTAAGCAGAACAACTCCTCCCTTTTGTAAATACTCATAGTCTTCAAATATTGATGTGTTCTCCTTCACTAATGTGTCCTCACTCCTCAGGTCCTCACAGGGACAGGAGACATGTTCCTGCTGTCTACCTGTTGGTCTGAGTGGTGAAGACCCCGACCACAGCCGGTTTCTGGTTTATCTGAAGCACGTTGGTGAGGGACTGAAGGACGTCAAAGTAGAAGAAGGAGTCTCCGGAGACAGAACAGTTGAGACGGGCCTGAGGACGCACACACACACGGGTCAGGAGACAGTCTTGGCCCGTGTCCTCTGTTCATTTCACTCTGTGTGAAGTCACCTTGAGGAAGGAGGTCCAGTATCTCTCTAGAACTCGAGGTGAGCCTCCGTTGTCGTTCTTGCAGACCCGGGCCACTCGAGAGAAGACCACCTGGAGAGACAGACGGTTCTTTTAGTCCTGCTCACAGTCCCTTGCGTTCTCCTAGTCCGGTTCCTCGGGTTCTCTTTGTCCGGCTCAGAGACCCTTGGGTTCTCGTAGGATAACTATAGGCTCATGTCCCCCTGTGGACTGACTCTGAAGAACCTCGTGGGACCATCGGAGGATCAGCAGCACTTATTGATGTATTCCTGAGGAACAATCCACGTACTACTTCCATCTTGGGACAAAAAGCCATTGACGAGCCAATCAGAGCAGAGCGTGTCCTCCATTGATTACGTATCAAATCAATACAATCAATACAAACACAGACACACACACCTTGCCCAGCGCGGTGTACTCCACCGCAATCTCGCTCAGGAAGAAGTAGACGTAGTTACCGTAGTCGATGGCGTGCAGGAAGTGAGGCTCTGCAGAGAGGGGAGGAGAAGAAGACGTAAAGGAAGATGAAGAAGGAG
>NC_135697.1:18162032-18262571 GCF_964276395.1 Gasterosteus aculeatus | reverse complement strand
ACTCAACTACCTATGAGAGGTACATGAGGTACTTTATACTCTACTACCTATGAGAGGTACATGAGGTACTTTATACTCTACTACCTATGAGAGGTACATGCGGTACTTTATACTCAACTACCTATGAGAGGTACATAGGTACTTTATACTCTACTACCTATGAGAGGTACATGAGGTACTTTATACTCTACTACCTATGAGAGGTACATGCGGCACTTTATACTCAACTACCTATGAGAGGTACATGAGGTACTTTATACTCTACTACCTATGAGAGGTACATGAGGTACTTTATACTCTACTACCTATGAGAGGTACATGAGGTACTTTATACTCTACTACCTATGAGAGGTACATGAGGTACTTTATACTCTACTACCTATGAGAGGTACATGAGGTACTTTATACTCTACTACCTATGAGAGGTACATGAGGTACTTTATACTCAACTACCTATGAGAGGTACATGAGGTACTTTATACTCTACTACCTATGAGAGGTACATGAGGTACTTTATACTCTACTACCTATGAGAGGTACATGAGGTACTTTATACTCTACTACCTATGAGAGGTACATGAGGTACTTTATACTCTACTACCTATGAGAGGTACATGAGGTACTTTATACTCAACTACCTATGAGAGGTACATGAGGTACTTTATACTCTACTACCTATGAGAGGTACATGAGGTACTTTATACTCTACTACCTATGAGAGGTACATGAGGTACTTCATACTCTACTACCTATGAGAGGTACATGAGGTACTTATACTCTACTACTATGAGAGGTACATGAGGTACTTATACTCTACTACCTATGAGAGGTACATGAGGTACTTATACTGTACCTCTCAGTTATAAAATGCATCGTCACAATGCTAAAACACTAATATACTAGTAGTACTAATAGTTGTATATACTTTGCTCTGACAGAATGTACATTGTACATTGTAAAATACACGTTAATGCAGCAGAGAATCCTTTCACTGACAGTACACACTTTTACTTGAGGTGTTGGTGTGGTACTCGGTGGGTACGAGTAGACGTGAGCAGAACTCACCGGCGAACAGTCCCACGTTGGACTGCCCCGACTCGAAGGGACAGCGAGCCTGACCACCACGTCCTCCCCCGACCCCTCCAGAGACCTCATCTGGGGGGGCAGAGTACACGGCACGCAGTACCGGCACGGATACAAATACACACTTCTAGTTCAGAGCTTCTGCATGTTCCCCCTGCTGATAACAATAATAACAATAATACACTGACACAATGATGATGTCATCAGAACACAGCCGAACACCAACTAACTGCAGCACTGACATTGGACTTATAATGGTTCTTATCTACAGCAAGTTGTATCGGCTTATTTGATGAAATCACACTTTCTTGTTTCTTGTTCTTCTGAGTTTGTGTCCTTATGGTGGAAATGTTCTTATTGGAAGTCGCTTTGGATAAAAGCGTCAGATAAATGACATGTGGTGTATTTGTTGCATGTAATCAGCACATAGAAGTGAAATCTTTCCTTCAGGAAACCTCAGTCGCAGCACTTCTACACTTGTTCCAACAGGAAGGAAAATCCAACAAGAAGATGTGCCGATTGGTTTCTTGTGAAAGTTTATATTGAAAAGTTTCTGCTAGATGAGAAACCTTTGAGTCTGAGGAGACCCCGTTGTTAGCATGGCTAGCTGCTAGCCGCCGAGAACCTCCCACAGTACAAGTACAAGACAATAAAATAAGTTCTGAAACATCTGCATTTATTTTGAAAGGACAATGGTCCCACATTGAAACATCTTCACTGCTGAGGAGCTCACCTTGTAGTTGCGGCAGGTGGGGTTGAAGGCGTTGGTCCCGCAGGCGAACAGCGTCTCGTCGTTACGTGGAACCAGAACTTTGACATAGTTGTAGCACTCGTCCTAACGAATGGGACGGGGACATGAGGACACTCACCATGAGACCAGTGACACAACAGAGGCTTTCTCACTTTGTCTTTAGTGGGAATGAACTGATTGGTTATTGATCAAAATAAATCACAATATAATGATGTCAAAATGAACTCGGGGCAGGAAGAGGAAACTCACGCTGTTCTTCCCTCTGACTGTGCACTTGCTGACGTCCGTGGATCTCCACGTCAGCTTCTGGAAGACAAGAGGACGCGCCTCAGGGTCTCGCTCTATGGGGGCTCAATGTGACAGTCACAGCAGTAAATCATGAGACAAAGGAAGTCTTTTATGGACTCCATGATTCATCAAGCTCCTTGGAATGATAACCCAGCTACGATAACTGTCAACCTTTGACCCTCTGGAGGAGCGTTAGCCTGCCTGGCTAACCAGGTAACGCCAGTAACATCTGGACACGCCAGCAGAGCATTAAGGCCTTCAAACACTGTCCCCGTCTCGCTGGTGGACAAGATCTCCACCTGCAGTCACTTGGACTGACTCGTCGGCGTGAACAAAGAGCCGTGGATCCAAACATCACGTCACGGTTCATCTGTGCTCCAGAGGTCCAGCGGGTTCTTCAGTCTGCTCAAACCCTTTACTCACCAGCTGAGGGACGAAGTCCTCCGAAGCCGTGGTGAGGTTCACTGCAAACACGTGGTCCCTGAGTCCAGAGCAGCACGTCGAACACACGAGAAGAAAAGTCATTTAGTTTCCACTAATGCTCATATTCAGGTTATATTTAAACATTAACTTATATATATATTTTAGTGTCTATGATTAATAGAAGATAAAATAACGTCCTGCTCTCAAAGGATGAGAAATGTCAAGAAAATCACACAAGAACCATTCTGTTATATTAAAACATCTAAATGGAGTTTTAATTCAGGAGAGCTAACCCTGTGTGTGTGTGTGTGTGTGTGTGTGTGTGTGTGTGTGTGCGTGTGTGTGTGTGGACCGACCTGGCAGCGATGTACAACATGTGGTTGACGCGTAACAGTCTCTGGAAGTCCAGACCAAGACGCAGAGTGTCGTTGTCCTGAAGCAGACTCTGAAAGCCTGGAAACAGGTGGGACTCTGCAGAGAAGGACACTCAGTCATAGAGGGAAATGACTCTTCTTCTCCCTCGTGACCACCAGTGGTTGACTCCTCTGGTCCTATAGAAGAGGAGAACGCCGTCCGTTCTCCTCTTTTTAAAAAAGCGGGACGTCTATGAAAACAATCCGTTGCCACGGCGACAGAGGGCGTACTCACGCTCCGATGTGACCTCGCCGATGGGCTCCAGGTCCTTGGGGAAGTCTGTGGTGGAGGCCGACTCGGACAGGAGACAGGAAGTCAGGACCAGCAGCAGCGGCCGCCAGGGCGAAAGCCAGTTGGTCGGCCCCATTTTTGGCTGAGAGGGTGCGGGGGGGGCGTGGCTTGATGATGTCAGCAGGTCATGATGGGGTGTTGGCTACGAGGAGAGACAGAGAGGTCAAAGACATTAAGGAGGAAATATCGCAATGCATGTCTGTTGTGTTCGTGTCTGTCTGTTGTGTTCTTGTGTGTCTGTTGTGTTTGTGTGTGTCTGTTGTGTTTGTGTGTGTCTGTCTGTTGTGTTTGTGTGTCTCTGTCTGTTGTGTTTGTGTGTCTCTGTCTGTTGTGTTTGTGTGTCTCTGTCTGTTGTGTTTGTGTGTGTCTGTCTGTTGTGTTTGTGTGTGTCTGTTGTGTTTGTGTGTCTCTGTCTGTTGTGTTCGTGTGTGTCTGTTGTGTTTGTGTGTGTCTGTCTGTTTGTGTGTGTGTGTGTCTCTTATTGTACGTCGCTTTGGATAAAAGCGTCCGCTAAATGACATGACATGTAATGTAATGTCTCCAGCTATATCTTGTGAGGGATTAGCATTTAGCCCGGCAGTTAGCTCCGTGTTAACCTGCCGGATCACAGAGCAAAGCCTGTAATCAATTATGTGGATTAGCATTAGCATTAGCCATGGCATGTCAGTATTGATGCTGGTTTGGTTTGGTGCAGTTTCTTTCTTTCTTCTTCACATTAATTGATAAATCAGTCAGATGTCCGTGATGACATCAGAGAGGAGAGTTCCCGCCTTTTTGTTCACGTCAACAGATCAGCATCGGCGCCATTTACAAACTTCTCTTTCTAATGATCAATAGTTGGACATAAAATAAAAGTAAACTAGAATGGTGAATGTGTGCGCGTGTGTGTGTGTGTGTGTGTGTATCTGTGTGTGTGTGTGTGTGTGTGTGTGTGTGTGTGTGTGTTGCAGAGAATGAGAGTAAACAACATGAATGAGAATCAATGGGAGGCTGGAGGAGACTGAATGGAGGTCAATTACAGACATGAGAGAAGAAGAACAGATGAACTTCTGCATCACGCCATTTGTCGCCTCCTCTCCTTTCCTTCACCCTTCCCTCCTTGTCACCACGGCAACGGCTCAGAGCGACGCTCACAGCGTGTGAACAGACGGAAGGTAGACAGGAAGTAAACAGAGATGTGACCGTCAGAGAACAAAGGAAACACTCAACTACGTAATTGGTGCGTTCCCCGCGAGGTTAAAGGTCAGCACAGACCTAGTGTGAACTCTGAACCTGTCTGGGGGACTGACAGGTGGTCGGGGAGGGGGGACGCGGTGCAGGTATGTTGACCACATTACCTATTACCAATATCTATGGATGACTGCAATAACCGACTCGTCTACGTCGGCTACAGTCGCCGTGGTGACAGTGACGGGGAGGACAGCTCGCCGTTAGTCCTGGTAAACCCGGCGGTCTGATCCCTCAGGGGGACTGAGCGCCTCCTCCATCTGTCGCTCCTCCGTCTCCCTCCACGGCCATTAAACGGTGTTTTGTCTAAAGTTCTGTAGTTAACTACACTTTTTAGTAAACGGCGTGGACGTGTACTCGACCATCCCCAAGTCACACGGTTGCCATGGAGATCAATGTGCTCACGTTAAATCAGGACTGATTGACAGCAGAAGAATAAAGCACAGACCCCCTGATGGCATCACAGATGGGAGGAGCCAAGGTGCTACGGTGAGGTGGACCTCTGATTTTGTCTCAGACACCACAGAAGAAGAGAGGTCCACCCATGAGACAGGAAGTCATGCTGTGGCTCACTAGACCTCAGACGGTTAAAGGATTACGCAGGATTATCTGCTCCGTGTGTGTGTGTGTGTGTGTGTGTGCCTGTGTGTGTGTGTGTGTGTGTGTGTGTCTGTGTGTGTGTGTACATCATTTCCTTAGAATATTCAAAATTGAAGAAAGTCCGGTTTATTAATTCAATTCTTATAAAAACATTAATCTTGCAGCTGTTCCCGTTCAATGAACAGCTACATTCTTACTTTATTCAAAAATATGGAATTTCCTCATGAACCTTCTCGTTGTATTTAAACAACTTCTGCATTCATTTATTGATTATAAGTCTTCATCATTAAAGGGGAACAAAGTGACGAAGCTTCAGGGACAACTGAAGACGTTTGTGACCCTTTCACACTAACGAGACGTCTCGTCTCCTCTCCGTGGATACTGGTTGCCATGGAGACCCCCCTCATCCACCCGAGCCAATTACATCTCTAAGAGCTCAAAGAGCCAGGAGCTATTTTCAGAGGGACGGGGGGACAAACAAGAGACGAGAGACAGACGGAAAGACGGACCAGGGGGAAGACGTCTCTGTCACACAGAGGACAAAGTTGAGCAGCTGTTTCATTTATACTTTAGATACAAAATAATAACAAAATACTCAGATATTCATACAAACGCTCACACACACACACACGCACACACACACACACACACAGATACACACACACACACACACACAGACACACACACACACACACACACGCACACACGCACACGCACACACACACACTCACACACACACTCTGGTTAAATTGACTGCAGTCCAGAGCAGCCGAGCGAAGAGCTGAGAACACATCGGATCTGAGCTCCATTTGTCCCTCTGATATCACACACACTCTGTTACTGACTGTGTGTGTGTGTGTGTGTGTGTGTCTGTGTGTGTGGGAGAGACTTTATACAGATTACATCTGCTTTTTGTCGACCTGCCTGCCCATGTGCGCCCTTTATTATGGATTTTCACACACACACACACACACACACACACACACACACACACACAGTGTACTTTGTGGCAGTGTGTTAACGGTTCTCTTGCAGCTAATAAAGCAGAAGAGAGAGAAGATGAGGAAGAGGAAGAACAGGAGGAAGATGAAGAGGAGGAGGAGGGAGGAGAGGAGCAGGAGGAGGAGGGAGAGGAGGAGGAGGAGGGAGAGGAGGAGGAGGAGGAGGGAGAGGAGGAGGAGGAGAGGGGAGAGGAGGAGGAGGGAGAGGAGGAGGAGGGAGGAGAGGAGCAGGAGGAGGAGGGAGAGGAGGAGGAGGAGGAGGAGGGAGAGGGAGAGGAGGAGGGAGAGGAGGAGGAGGGAGAGGAGGAGGAGGAGGAGGGAGAGGAGGAGGAGGAGAGGGGAGAGGAGGAGGAGGGAGAGGAGGAGGAGGAGGGGGGAGAGGAGGAGGAGGGGGGGGAGAGGAGGAGGAGGGAGAGGAGGATGAGGAGGAGGGAGAGGAGGGGGGAGAGGAGGAGGAGGAGGAGGGAGAGGAGGAGGAGGAGGGGGGAGAGGAGGAGGAGGGGGGGGGAGAGGAGGAGGAGGAGGGGGGAGAGGAGGAGGAGGGGGGGGGGAGAGGAGGAGGAGGAGGGGGGAGAGGAGGGGGGAGAGGAGGAGGAGGAGGAGGGAGAGGAGGAGGAGGAGGGGGGAGAGGAGGAGGAGGAGGGGGGAGAGGTGGAGGAGGAGGGGGGGGGGAGAGGAGGAGGAGGGAGAGGAGGAGGAGGAGGGGGGAGAAAGGGATAACCCAGAGAAGACGGCGGCCGTCAGGCTAAAGCTGCAGGTAATCAGATTACCTGAGATGTGAGGACTCAGCAGGTCTCATGTGTGTGTGTGTGTGTGTGTGTGTGTGTGTGTGTGTGTGTGTGTGTGTGTGTGTGAATACCCTCTCCAGCCTTTGAATTAGATAAGCACCGATCACATCTACCCACAATCCCCCATGGCTGCTCCAAATGAATGCTGGGTAAATGAAGGACACTCACACACACTTTATCAGAGCGTGTGTGTGTGTGTGTGTGTGTGTGTGTGTGTGTGTGTGTGTGTGATGTGTTAATATAATCAATCAAGTCTTTAATCTTTACTTTACATTCATTATAATAACAGGAATAAAATAATCAATACAATATTATGTTAATATTTTGTTTCATTTAATGTTTTAGTTTATGACTAAATCTCCTTTATGAGCTGATGTGTGTGTGTGTTTGTGTGTGAGTGAGATTTTGTGTGTTTGTTTGAATCACTATGGAGACAAATTCATTCAGATTAGAGACAATGTCACACTGTCTGCTGTCACACACCAACCGCCGAGACAAATTCCTTGTATGTTTGACATATTATGGTGATAAATGTTTCCTGATGAGTCAACAAACAAAGTCACATGACCCAGAGCACCTAGCAACCACCTGGTAACTCCATAGCAACCGCTGCTATCACCTGGGACCAAGAAAGAGGAGGAAGAGGAGGAGGAAGGGAATGACGAAGAAGAGGAGGAGGAAAAATAAAAGGAGACAAAGATGTACAAAAAGGGAGAAGGAAGGAGGAGAGCAAGAAAGGAAACCTGGAGGAAATGAGGAGAAAGAGAAAGATGAAATGGGAAGGAGAGCGAGTAAAGATTGTGTGCACGTGTGTGCAGGAAGAACGGAGGAGGAGAAACGCAGCGACGGGAAGGCAGACCGACAGTCTGAGGCCGCCGCGTGTTTCTGCGTCTTCACGCGTCGACGCACTGGTTTCACTTCCTGGTTGTAAAGTCCTGCGTGTGTTGCAGAGCGATTCACCTCCAGAACAACAGGTGGAGTCACGTGTTTTGTTGAAGACGACCTGGAGAGTCACGTCTTTGTGTGTGGAAGTCGCTGGTTGCTTTATTTATTGATCATAGACTTTATTGCCCCATGCGTCCACACTGCTGCTTTTCATCAAGGACTCATTTGTCCCGTATTTTCCTCCACGACTTTGTTCCCCTCGTTTGTGGAGATCTCCCTCCATGAATCAGAGGCCATCCGGCGTCCTCATAGTCCGCCAATGACGGCTTGTACAAGCGCTCATATTTAAAAGCTCTTCAATCTGATCCGTTCTCTCGTAAACATTCTTAAGCTAATTAATGGATGCACGTGCACGAGTGTGGAGCGTGCACGCGGTGTTTTCAGGAGGCTTAAGTGTTCATCCATCAGGCAGCGACGAAGCTGATCCCTTCAGAGAGATTTAGATTAGATCCCACGTTGCTGTCATTGCACAGATTAAAGGCACGGAGACGCCGAGCACGTCATTTTTGTTTACAAGTTGTTGTTTCTATGATGTTTTTGAAATGTTATCCCCTAATTGTTAATTGCATGTTGCTGACAACGAGCAGGGGATAAAAAGGGGATCTCGCTTGTTTCTTTAGAGCCGATCCTAAAAAACACGGTTCTGCCAACTCGTGGTTGTAATGAGAGCTCTGAGTCTCACTTCCTTTTCTGACACATTTAAAAAACACCAAATGCTGCTTTCTGCTCCTGAAGCTCCCTGATCCCAGACCAGATTCAAAGCCGGTTACATTCTATCACTACATACAAATACAATGAGCAGAAGAAGAGATCTGATTACCCAGAAGCCCCTTGTGGTGATGACACAGCGACTGGAGCAAAGCTGACTTTGTATTTTGTCTAAATGATTTTACATGTACTTTACTTGTTGTTAGTGTGCAGAGTGTTTTATTAAGAACGAGGGCTGCTGTGTAACCCTAACCCACAAAAACAATAGTTTCATAAGCAAAACTAACAAATCATTTATTCTCAGTTTACATATTTTTATTTAACTTAACTTTATTTTTGTTTGCAATGCAAGAATTGTTTTTTCTCCTTCAAATCTACCTCCATAAACGGACCAATGAAACGTCCCTATTTAAATATTGCTGCTGCAAAGAACTGTGTGACGGAATGATCTCCTGTCTCTAACAGCGGTGCAGTGTTTCCTATGCTGAGGGAGCATTGGAGCTCCTTCCCTCAGCATCGGAGGATAGAAGAGGTCGTACCATGGCGCCACTTCCCTCAGTGAGGAGACACACACACACACACACACACACACACACACACACACACACACACACACACACAGGAAACAGCCTTAAGAACCTAGTGTGGATGACATCATTTTGTTGTGGAGAAGATTGTTTCTCCAGCGAGAAAAAGAGCTAAAGTGCAACTTCAAACATCTTGAGCAATTTAATCCGTCTAAGAATAAAAAGAGATCACGAGACTCTTACCTTGAATCCGGGTCTGACCAATCAGCAGCAGCTTCACCGGACAGCCAATCAGAACGGAGAACAATCCAAATCAAGAGAAGAAGAGTTATTCTAAAAGGTAAAAAATAAACAAACAGAGAAGCAGAGACGTCAGGTGATATAATAATATATACACACATATAGATGATATATATATATATATATATATATATACATACACACATATAGATGATATATATATATATATATATATATATATATATATATACATACACACATATAGATGGTATGTGTGTGTATGTATATATATATATATATATCATCTATATAGATATACATACACACATATAGATGATATATATATATACATATACATATATATATATATATATATATATAGATATACATACACACATATAGATGGTATGTGTGTGTATGTATATATATATATATATATATATATATAGATATATCATCTATATAGATATACATACACACATATAGATGATATATATATATATACATATACATATAGATAGATATACATATACATATAGATAGATATATATATATATATAGATATACATACACACATATAGATGGTATGTGTGTGTATGTATATATATATATATATATATATAGATATATCATCTATATAGATATACATACACACATACATGTATATATTATATTATAAACACCCAACCATGCATACCATACATTAACTCACATTAACCACAGACTCGTTAACCACAGACTTGGTAACCACAGACTTGTTAGCCATAGACTTGTTAACCACAGACTTGTTAACCACAGACTTGTTAACCACAGACTTGTTAGCCACAGACTCGTTAGCCATAGACTTGTTAACCACAGACGTGTTAGCCATAGACTTGTTAACCACAGACTTGTTAACCACAGACTCGTTAGCCATAGACTTGTTAACCACAGACTTGTTAACCACAGACTTGTTAGCCACAGACTCGTTAGCCATAGACTTGTTAACCACAGACGTGTTAGCCATAGACTTGTTAACCACAGACTTGTTAACCACAGACTTGTTAACCATAGACTCGTTAACCACAGACTTGTTAGCCATAGACTTGTTAGCCACAGACTTGTTAACCACAGACTTGTTAACCATAGACTCGTTAACCACAGACTTGTTAACCACAGACTTGTTAGCCACAGACTCGTTAGCCATAGACTTGTTAACCACAGACTTGTTAGCCACAGACTTGTTAGCCACAGACTTGTTAGCCATAGACTTGTTAGCCACAGACTTGTTAGCCACAGACTTGTTAACCATAGACTCGTTAACCACAGACTTGTTAGCCACAGACGTGTTAGCCATAGACTTGTTAGCCACAGACTTGTTAACCACAGACTTGTTAACCATAGACTCGTTAACCACAGACTTGTTAGCCACAGACTTGTTAGCCATAGACTTGTTAGCCACAGACTTGTTAACCACAGACTTGTTAACCATAGACTCGTTAACCACAGACTTGTTAGCCACAGACTTGTTAGCCATAGACTTGTTAGCCACAGACTTGTTAGCCACAGACTTGTTAACCATAGACTCGTTAACCACAGACTTGTTAGCCATAGACTCGTTAACCACAGACTCGAGAACTAACTGACTAACTAGGTATCAGATGACCATGAGTAGATTTCCTGCATGACAAAGGAGGTTCTGCAGACGCTTCGTTACTCTCTGATCTGAATGTGCAACAAAAAGATTTATTCAAGATCACAGCTGACACGCCTCTCCACGCCGTTACCCAGCAGCCCCTGCAGCGCTGCAGACGAGAACGCACTGAAGGTCGGATGGGGGCGTCATGTTCTCATGCTGAAACTCAACTCTATCTGTTTCCATTAGCATCGTTAGCACACACACAGACAGAATCTCACTTCTTCTATTTACTTCTTCTTCTTTAGCTTTTTAGGTGGTTCTGTCTGACGGTGGTTTTATGTGATGGTGGTTCTATCTGATGGTGGTTCTATGTGATGGTGGTTCTATCTGACGGTGGTTCTATGTGATGGTGGTTCTATGTGACGGTGGTTCTATCTGACGGTGGTTCTATGTGATGGTGGTTCTATCTGACGGTGGTTCTATGTGATGGTGGTTCTATGTGACGGTGGTTCTATGTGATGGTGGTTCTATGTGACGGTGGTTCTATCTGACGGTGGTTCTATGTGATGGTGGTTCTATGTGACGGTGGTTCTATCTGACGGTGGTTCTATGTGATGGTGGTTCTGTCTGACGGTGGTTCTATCTGACGGTGGTTCTATGTGATGGTGGTTCTGTCTGATGGTGGTTCTATGTGATGGTGGTTTTGTCTGATGGTGGTTCTATGTGATGGTGGTTCTATCTGACGGTGGTTCTATGTGATGGTGGTTCTGTCTGACGGTGGTTCTATGTGATGGTGGTTCTATGTGATGGTGGTTCTATGTGATGGTGGTGGTCCCTGCAGTGGTCCTGCGGTACACGTGGTCACTACTCGCTGTTATTTGAATCATTCCTGTCGTATGAATTGAATGTGTTGTATTTATAAACCTCCGGACGAGAAGACTCACAGTTGAATAATGTCCAAATACCACTGTGGTAAATCCCCTGAATGGAATCCGCCCTCATCCGTCATGGGGGGCCAGCAGACTGAAGCTAATCCGGAGCCTGAGAGTTCTCCTCTGCAGCCTCCTCAGGGTAATGAGAGGAGGTCTGCAGGGGGGCTGTCAGATCCACCGCAGTACTGTTACCCCCTGGGGGGGGCATCTGTTTGACCCGCTGGGTGGAACTACACAGTCTGCACTACGTCTCACAAGGTGACTGACTAGTTACCCGGAAATGCATCCATTAAACGGCCCTTTCTAAATAAAAGTCCCTTCCTCCAGCATTGGAGAGGCTCCTCCAGTAGAACATCTTCTCCTCTCTGGAGACCCACAATGCAGTGCAGGACCCGCCGGAGGGAGGGGAATCCTGGGGGAACCAGAACCAGGACTGTAAGAGGAGAGGTTTCTCGATCAAGTAGAAACAAGTAAACTTGGACTTCTGGTTCACACATTCTAGTTTTACTGTCTGACTTAAAACAACTTTAAAAACACAACTTCAAAATAAAAGGGACCTTCTAGCTGACGTCTCCGCTAAGAACTCACACACCAGACCAGAGAAGACCAGGACTAAAGTCAACTAAAGTCTGCTGCTGGTTAACACAGAGGACAGACACACACACACACACACACACACACAGACAGACACACACACACACACACACACACAGACACACGCACACACACACACACACACACACACACACAGACACACAGACACACACACAGACACACACACAGACACACACGCACACACACACAGACAGACACGCACACACACACAGACACACAGACACACACACAGACACACACACAGACACACACACACACACAGACAGACACACACAGACACACACACACACACAGACAGACACAGACACACACACACACACACACACACACAGACAGACACACACAGACACACACACACACACAGACAGACACACACACACAGACACACACACACACACACACACAGACACACACACACAGACACAGACACACACACACACACACACACAGACACACACGCACACAGACAGACACACACACACACACACGCACACAGACAGACACACACAGACACACACACACACAGACACACACACACACACACAGACACACACACACACACACACACAGACACACACGCACACAGACAGACACACACACACACACACGCACACAGACAGACACACACAGACACACAGACACAGACACACACACACACAGACACACAGACACAGACACACAGACACAGACACACAGACACACAGACACACACAAACACACACAGACACACACGCACACACATACGCACACACGCACACGCACACACACAGACACAGACACACACACACACACACACACACACACAGATGAGGACAAAGGGTCTCTCAGCTCTCCAGAGGAACACGATGGATCTGCTGCTCTGGAATAACGTTTTTCTTTCTGCTCTCTCCTCAGCACCCACCCACCAGGGACACGCGGGTCAACATCGCCAAGCGCACCCCAAAGACGACACACACACGCAGTCAGGTTGCACAAAGCACACAGCAACCAACTCACCACAGTGAACAATAGAGGAGGCTGTCTAGACGGGGGGGGGGGGGTAATCCTGGTTTATATTCTCACACAAAGAGACGTGTGACCTTTGACCTCCACACGGGAGAAACTAGATCACAATGTTTACAAGCAAACACTCATTAAAGATGATTCATTTTACATTACATCACATTATGGCCACTTACCAACCACAAGGACACAAACCTAGAAAGTGCAATTTCATCAAATAAGCAGATCTACAACTTGCTATAGATTATTCATTTATAAACTTTATTAACGTATATTCTTTAGTAACAAAAAGGACAGCTCACTAAATTGTCCCAGAATGCAATCTGTTGGGTTCCTAAACTGAGAAATGGAAAAAAGAAAAGAAAATTTTAACCCAAAAAACACAGCGTGACCTCCAGGACCCAAATAGTCACGATGCAGCGCTCCCCTCTGAACCCGGAGCCCAAACTCCCCCCTGTTCACTGTCTACTTGGTTTGTCCCGCTTTGTGTCCATCCACTCATCCCTACACACCCCATCAGGCTGGTCCGTGTATTTACCCGTGACTCCTGAAGTGTAGTTAACATCACATGTTTGAGTCCTGTTGGAGACGCGGACCCGTCGGAACCTTCGCCTGTCGACCTGCTCCTGCCGGTTTACTGGGTCCCACTGAGCCCCTCCCTGCGTACCCGATGTTCATTACACAAAATAATTGAATCTGGTTCCTCCTCGTCGGACCTGACCCAGAATCTGACCCAGAATCTGACCCAGAACCTGCAGCAGAACCTTAAGGTTCAGAACCGATTGGATTGGCTTATTGCTTTAAAATGAATATTTATGAAACCAAAGGTTGTTATGATAAAAGGGAACACGTGCAAGTGAGCTTGGATGTAAAAATATGAGTATATATATATATGTGTGTGTGTGTACATACATATGTACACACACATATACATATATATGTATATCTATATATATATATATATATATATATATGTATGTGTGTATTTGTATGGCACACAGAACAAAAAAGAAAAGTAAGTATATACAGGGACTTTACCCCCAAAAGATTCAATTCAATGCATTTTATTTTGTACAGCCCAAAATCTCCCAGGTGCCGTTTACCGCCGATTTCTAAGTCCCGCCTCTCCGTGGAACCGTCAGAGCCAATGGGATCGAGCGCCGGCTAAAAGGAGGAAACGTGCGGAGCGAAAATGGCCTCCCATGAAATCACATCCTGAAGCTTTTGTTTCATAATAATAATAATTTATTCTCAGTTTTTTCAGAGTTGTTCAGTTTGGGGTGAAATTTGCATTTGATATTTTGTGTGTAATTGTTGGAGTTGTGTTTGGCTTTGTGAGCTTTCCATCGGAGTGCGTGTTGGGATCCGGGTTCATGATGTTAGCGTCTCGGATTCCTGTCGCCGACTAGAGTTAGAGTTTGATTCTATTCTTGAGTTCTTTAATATGTAAAACGATTTGTTCTTCTTAAATAAACATCTTTCCTGCTCTTTTTGAATAAAAGATCGATGTCCTCTGAATTTGCGTTCAGGGGCGTTTTTACGCTTTTCACCCGTTTATGTTTAAACGCTGAACTCATCGGCTCGTTTATCGGTTCTGAACACGCTGGAGGAAATCGACGTCCTCACGCGCTCGATGGATTCACGACGAGACGCATCGATTCGACGCCGACGTCAATAATTCATTGATTTAGACCAACCGAGATGTTTACTCTTTAATCCTTATTGCATCTAATCAATAAAGATCTGATCAAGCTTTGATCGACGTCTGTTCGTAGTCTGATTAGTCTCATCAGGGTCTGATCAGGGTCTACTTCCGGTCCAATCGTGGTCTAATGGAGGTCTTATCAAGGTCTAATTGGGGTTGACGGTGTTCTTATTGGTCTCATCAGACCTCGACAGCGGTCCGATCAGGGTCTTGATTAGGGACCAATCGAGGTCCGATCGGGGCCAGGGTCTGATTAGAGTCTCATCAGGGTCTTCCTCGGTGCGATGGGACCTCCAGGTTGTAGAAGTGCGAATGGAGCGTTTCCAGGATCAATACTTTATGATGTAATTAGATTGATCGTGATCTAAGATAAAAGTAACGTCCATTTCATTAAACAGATCAATAGTAATATAGACCGTCTTTTTCTTCAAAAGAGCCCCAAAACAACCGAGATGGAAACGGAAGAAAGACCGAAAATCAGAACCCCCAAGTGGCCTCGACGTGGAGACTAAAGATCTGAGTCGGTCCAAAGAACCGGGTCAGAACCGGATCGAGGATCCACGTGTTTTGTCATGTCTATTAGTTTATAGTTATGTTTATTCTTGGACCTTGTACCTGATCTAATCACATGACCGTCAACTTGAACACAAAGCAGATCAGGATCAGAACCTGGAGCCTCATAAACATCCTTCTTCTCTCAGAACAAAAGAATCACCAGAATTTAAATCCACGAGAAATGTGAAGAAAAGGAGGTGCAGACCAAGTCCTGCAGACCACAAGGAATTCTTCAGATCTCTATTGGTCCTCCAGACTTCCATCAGTCCTCGCTCAGAAATCCAGATCAGCAGCATCCTCTAGACCAGAGGTCTTAACTAAAAAGAGGTCCAGTTAGAGAAGCAAAGGTCCAGAAGATCATAATGTGACTACTTAGTGTGATTAAGCAGAGGAAGAGTTCTATCAACATTTGCATTTAATCAATACACGACTAACAGATCAAATTAATTCAGTATGATTCTAAAACTGAACATATATATGGGCTCAATTTGCTCAAAAATATGAATATTTGCTTTAAAAAACACATATTTGAATATATATTCGCAAAGCGACAACAATAAACGAGTGCTGATCAAGAGTTTCGTGCAATTTAAGGTGGTGATTCTTGTCCCACATGTCAGGCTTCATTCAGAGATTGAAACTGAAGGTTTTACAGAAGCGACGTTGAAGCGAGCGATCTGAGCTGTAAACAATGAAACGAAACGACATAATAATCAAGTTCTGAAGCTGTTGTAGTCTATTTTATTCATGCTATATATAGTCAGTACAGGCAGGCGCACTAAGCAGACACATTTCACATGGAATAGTTGTTTGAATATATATTCAAATATAGACCATTCGTTGACAGTCCTAATATATGTGCGTGACTGCAGATATAAATAATGTCCAATTAACTAAATAAAAGTAGGGTAAAGCTCACAACAAGAAGTAACTGCTGCTACATGGAAACAGGGAAAAGAGCGACAAGGAGGAACAAGGAGACCAGAGATGCTCCAACACAACTTGGGCCCAACAGAAGAGTCCAGTCTGTTTGGAGGCTTTTTGGTTGTAAGTTAAATCAGAAAACGATTTATTGCAAAGTCTGTGGAGCCTCTGGTGGCACTGCTAGCAGCCACAACGAGCTAACACGCTAGCACGCTAACCCGCCGGCCAGTTGGCCAATGACGAACAGCTGTTCGGGTGGCCGCGGCCCGTTTCAGGGTCAATGAATCCGTTTCTTTACTTGGAAAGCGATGGCGTCACATGCCGTCAGAATCCTTCTAAATACCCTGATAGGGATTTGTGGCCACGCCGTGCAGCTCTAGTTCATACGGATTTTGGATTTTTGCTCGTCTGGGTCCTGCCCTTCCCCCTTCCAGACATTTTAACTCAATATAATAAATGTTATTAATATTAGTGTAAATATTAGCACATTATTCGAACTTAAACTTGTCTTGAAATATCAAAATGTCTATATGACGTCATCGGTCAACGTTCATGATAAAGTGCTTCAATTCAGAAAAAATAAAATTTCTCACCCGTCTCTTTCTCTCACTTTCTCCGTTTCATTCGTCTTTTTCTCAAATCTCACCATCTTTCTTTCTACCGTCTTTTTATTTGAAATTTGCCGCGGTCCGCGGTCCGGTCTTGACGGTGTGGTGGATCAGACCTCCATTCGTCCTAAGACCATAATCAGACCCCCATCCGTCCTCAGACCTCGATCAGACCCCCATCAGTACCTATACCTTAATCAGACCCTGTTCTAAGACCTCGATCAGACCCCCGTAAGTCCTCAGATCTTGATCGAACCTCCATTGGTTGGGGGTGATGGACTGATGGGGGTCTAATCGAGGTCTTAGGACTCTAAGACCTCGATTAGACCCCCATCAGTCCTCAGACCATGATTAGACCCCCATCAGTCCTCAGACCTCGATCAGACCCCCATCAGTCCTCAGACCTTGATCGAACCTCCATTAGTCCTAAGACCTCGATCAGACCCCCATCAGTCTTCAGACCTCGATCAGACCCCCATCCGTCCTCAGACCTCGATCAGACCCCCATCAGTCTTCAGACCTCGATCAGACCCCCATCAGTCCTCAGACCTCGATTAGACCCCCATCAGTCCTCAGACCTCGATTAGACCCCCATCAGTCCTCAGACCTCGATCAGACCCCCATCAGTCCTCAGACCTCGATCAGACCCCCATCAGTCCTCAGACCTTGATCGAACCTCCATCAGTCCTCAGACCTCGATCAGACCCCCATCAGTCTTCAGACCTCGATCAGACCCCCATCCGTCCTCAGACCTCGATCAGACCCCCATCAGTCTTCAGACCTCGATCAGACCCCCATCAGTGCTCAGACCTCGATTAGACCCCCATCAGTCCTCAGACCTCGATTAGACCCCCATCAGTCCTCAGACCTCGATCAGACCCCCATCAGTGCTCAGACCTCGATTAGACCCCCATCAGTCCTCAGACCTCGATAAGACCCCCATCAGTCTTCAGACCTCGATCAGACCCCCATCAGTCTTCAGACCTCGATCAGACCCCCATCAGTCTTCAGACCTCGATCAGACCCCCATCAGTCCTCAGACCTCGATCAGACCCCCTTGTTAATGATGCGGTTGATGAGGATGAGGATTAGATGATGATGAGGATATGCTGATGGGGATCAGGGTGATGAGGATTACGGGATGAGGATGATGAGGATGTTGAGGGTGAGGATGAGGAGGAGGATACACACACACACACACACACACACACACACACACACACACATCTCTGGCGGCTTGTTGACAGCCATCCATCTGAACTAAGAGCAGAAGATAAACACAGACCTCCTGCCCCGCGTCCCGCTGCTTTACCATTAAGCGCCACGCACGCGCGCGCACGCACGCACGCGCGCAGCGGGCGGCGCGGAGCCGCGAGGCTTCCTGCGGGCAGAAGAAGAAGAAACTCACCTCGCCGAGCGGAGCGCGCGCTCCCGGTAACCCGCTCCGGGAATCTCCTCAAGGAAACGGGACCCAACCGGAGAGAAAATCCTCCTGGCGCCGCTTCCGGTATTAATCCAGCGCGGTGGGTCCGGTTCGGGTCGAGGCGGCACAATGAGGCAGATCTCAGCAGCGCAGCATCCCCGGCTGCAGGCCACGCCCTCCACATTAACACAGTGGACCCTGTGGCCAATCAGAGGGCGGAACCGCCACCACCCGACTCCGCCCCTCTCCGGTTTAATGCAACGTATTAAATGAAAACGATAATAAATACCTAATTAATAAAACATAATTAAAGATGAGAGAACAAGATCAACTTACGTTTAGCTGATCTTTGTTTTTCTTTTGATATGTAGCATTTTAAATCAACGTCCTCTGAGTGTAATAAGATTTTTTGTCACGGTTTGGCTTCACGTCCAGTTTTATTTTGTAGTTTCTGGTAACTTCACTTCCTGTCTTGTCCTGTCATCCCCTGTGTGTGTGTGATTGTCTGATTGTTTCCACCTGTGTCCAATCACCTGCACCTCCCTGTATTTAAGCCACGTGTGTCTGTGCCTCATTGTTGATTGTTGAATGTTGAACCCTGTGAGTTCCTGGTCCCCGTCTGTGTTTTTGACTATTAAAGTCTTTTGCTTTCCTGCCCTTCCCACCTTCCTGGCATTTTTATTAAATATAATAAATGTTATTAATATTAGTGTAAATATTACCACATTATTCTGTCCTTCTCTAACTTTTCTTGAAATATCAAAATGTCTATATGACATCATCAGTCAACGCTTAATGTTTATGATCCGAAAAACTTTTATTATGGTATCAAACAAAAGTTCCACCAATAGAGAAACTTCATTATTTCTTTATAAATCCCTTAAATAATTAGATGTTTAACCAAAATAGATATGAAGTCATTATTTAATGGGTTTGATGTAATAAACCTATTATGTCGACGTGAAGTCAAATAAAGCTCCTCCTCCCTCGAGAGGAAAAGGATTTAAAACAGGCTTTGTTACTTCGAAAGATGATTAGAGGAGAAGGAAGAGAAATCTGTCCGCTCAGGAATCAGGAACATTTATTACCAAAATATGTCAGACATACAAGGAATTTGCCTTGGTGGTTGGTGCACAACATGACATTACATCACATTACAGGTCATTTAGCAGACGCTTTTATCCAAAGCGACTTACATTACACTTTAAACCCATGTCTTGCTCAGGGACACTTCGACATGGAACATGGGGCAGCCTGGAATCAAACCACCAACCTTGTGCTTCCCAGCACACCTTCTCTAACCCCTGCGCCACGACGAACATGAGACAGTTAGACAACGGACAACAAGACAGATAAGACAACATGGTGCAAGAACAACATTTTAGGAATTTAAATTAAAAATAAAAGTAAAAAATAAAGTGCACCAGCGAGCAGAAATTGAAAGCGTATGTGTGGTGTGAACGGAGAGCCCGACTGCCGACGGGAAGAAACTGTTGGTGTGGCGGGAGGTCTTAGTCCTGATGGACCTCAGCCTCCTGCCAGATGGAAGGGGCACAAACAGGTTCTGTCGGGGTGAGAGGGGTCGGCTACCATCTTTGTAGCTGCTTCAGAGACCTGGAAGCGAACAAGTCCTGCAGGGACGGCAGATTGCAGCCGATCAGCCTCTCTGCAGAGCGGAGGACACGCTGCAGCCTGCCCTCGTCCTTGGCTGTGGCTGCAGCGTACCAGACGCTGATGGAGGAGCAGAGGATGGACTCCATGATGGCCGTGTAGAAGTGGACCATCATCGTCTTTGGCAGGTTGAGTTTCTTCAGCTGCCTCAGGAAGAACAACCTCTGCTGAGCCTTCTTGGTGATGGAGCTGATGTTCAGCTCCCACTTGAGGTCCTGGGTGATGATGGAGCCCAGGAAACGGAAGGAGTCCACAATAGTGACGGAGGAGTCACACAGGATGATGGGGGAGGGTCGGGCTCTGTTCCTCCTGAAGTCCACAACCATCTCCACTGTCTTTAGAGCGTTGAGCTCCAGGTTGTTGTGGCTGCACCAGGACACCAGATGGTCAGACTCCACCTGTAGGCGGACTCGTCCCCACCAGAGATCAGTCCAATGAGGGTGGTGTCATCCGCAAACTTCAGGAGCTTGACGGACTGGTGGCTGGAGGTGCAGCTGTTGGTGTACAGGGAGAAGAGCAGAGGGGAAAGAACGCAGCCTTGGGGGGAACCGGTGCTGATGGTCCGAGAGGCTGAGACATGTTTCCCAGCTTCACGTGCTGCTTCCTGTCAGACAGGAAGTCAGTGATCCACTTGCAGGTGGAGTCGGGCGGTGCAGCTGGGAGAGTTTGTCCTGCAGCAGAGACGGGATGATGGTGTTGAAGGCAGAGCTGAAGTCCACAAACAGGATCCTGGCGTAGGTTCCTGGGGAGTCCAGATGCTGGAGGATGTAGTGGAGGACCATGTTGACGTCTACAGACCTATTGCCTCTACCCCTGAAGATGAGGATGAAGAGGAAGATAATGATGAAGATCCGGATGAGGATGAAGTCTACACACCTCAGGAACAGGAAGTGACGCACGATAAATTAAAAAAATACACGGAAGATGAGAAGTGACGTACAGTCACAGCAACATCACCCATTGGTGTTTGTTACCATGGTGGGGAACCTGTTTTTATGTCACCGCCATCTTGTTTTCATGCCGACATGAGAGGAAGTCATTTCCTTTTCTTCTCTTCAAGCAGACGTCTTCCTTCAGGTCTCTGGAAGATATTTCGTTATTTCACGTTGATTATGAAGTGGATAAAACAACTTGAGTACCTTTATAACAGTGTGACACATTGTGACGGTGGATCATGAAGGAGGGAGAAACCAGCTGTGTGTGTGTGTGTGTGTGTGTGTGTGTGTGTGTGTGTGTGTGTGTAACACTTAATATGAACTAACAGCTGCAGGATGTTGAACATGTTCATTAGCGTGACAGCTAACTCTGCTACATCATGCGTGTGTAGATATGCTGTCAACCTGCACCACGGTCTCCACGGTAATGACTTCACATTAAGCTATAAAGGAATAATATATACACACACACACACACACACACACACACACATTAATAACAACAATTAATATCAGTGGAAATCTGTCAGCTGGCAGCGCAGCTTTAATCTCACGCATCCTTAAGTATTCAGAAGACAATACAATCTTCACCCCCTTAATCCCTCTCTTTGTCGCCTTGCTTCCTCCTCCCTCACCCCCCTGCTCATGCTATCGCTCCTTCCCTTATCTCCCTCCTCTCCTTTCCTCCCATCAATCCTCCCCCTCCTCCCCCTCCTCTCCTTCTTTCCCTTCACTCCCTCCGGATTCGCTGTGTGTGAGCGAGCTGAACAAAGACGTTTTAATCACAAATCCAGATATGATCTAATCTTGTGTCTGAATAATTGTATTTATCTTGAGTCATCTCTCCTGTGTGTGTAGCTGTGTGTGTAGCAGTGTGTGTAGCAGTGTGTGTGTGTGCGTCTCTTGTGAGAGCAGCATTATCTGCTCATGCTAATCAATCTAAAACCTTTGTGTTCAAATCATATTTCACATTCAAATCAATTTTTCTGCAGCAGGTTGTGTGTTTGTAGCTGTGTGTGTGTGTGTGTGTGTGTGTGTGTGAGAGAGTCACCTTGAGCTGATTTGGAGGACGGAGAACATCAGTCTGCTGAAAAATAAGATGTCAGAATTATGACATTCATGTTAATAAAAACCCTTAATTCAATTTAAAAAAATCTCAATGTATGAAAATTGAATAAAATGACATAACATTAGTAAAGAGCGCCGATGGGGGGGCGCTCTACTTCCAAGGCTCCATATCTTCAGCGTGTTTGTGTTACAGGTGTTAGAACCCAAAAGCACAACTCAGAAACAGAAATCCAATCAAAGTTCTTTACTAGTTCAGTCAGAGTCAAAACCGGGATATCAGTCCAACAGGCAAACAAACCCAGAGGGGCAGGCAGGGAATCCGTAAACGAGAGTAGGCGAGGTTCAGAACCATGATGGCGACCAGACAGGTGAACAAATCCAAAGAGGGCGGGCAGGGAGTCCGTGGTCCAAAAGGCAGACCAGGATATCCGGTTAATCGAGGACCGCTGGACAACTTGGCCCACAAGACAATCTGATGGCAAATGCAAGTGTGGGGACCTAAATCGTGAGGGACTGATGAGGGAGTGGGCTGCAGGTGGGGAGGACATGAGGCCCAGGTGAAGACAACGAGATGATTTCTTGTTGGTGACAGGATCTGGAGTGACAGTAGAGTTAATTGAGGCAGGAGGAAAACTAATAAGACACAGCGTTTACGTCACAGAGACTCGATACCAAAGACATCCAAATGGTCCAAACAGTGAAGCTCTACCAGCAACATGAATCATATATAAAGAAATAATAACTCCTAACTTATATACAGACATTTCATCTTAATGACTCTTTAAGTCTGTTCACAGACATCACAGATGCAAGCTCCACTCTAACAGCTGATGAGAAAGATTTAAGACTTTGAGCAGCACTTAAGGGAAGGAAGAAGGGAAGGAAGAAAGGAAGGAAGAAAGGAAGGAGGGAGGGAAGGAAGAAAGGAAGGAAGAAAGGAAGGAGGGAGGGAAGGAAGGAAGAAAGAAAGGAAGAAAGGAAGGAGGGAGGGAAGGAAGGAAGAAAGGAAGGAGGGAGGGAAGGAAGGAAGAAAGAAAGGAAGAAAGGAAGGAGGGAGGGAAGGAAGGAAGAAAGAAAGGAAGAAAGGAAGGAGGGAGGGAAGGAAGGAAGAAAGAAAGGAAGAAAGGAAGGAGGGAGGGAAGGAAGGAAGAAAGGAAGGAGGGAGGGAAGGAAGGAAGAAAGGAAGGAGTACAGTACAAAAGTACTATAATAGATAATCAAGAGAAGATCCTGGTTCAGGTCCATATGTTAGTTGCATGGAAAAGGTCACAGCGTTGTGTGACCATCGGTAAAGTGCTCTCTGCAGTACAACGCCCTGATTAGAAACAACAATAACGACAACGACAGAAACCATCCACCGAGGGAGAAACGCTGCTACGAGGAGGTGGAGCAGACGCAACCCTGTTAGCATCCACCCTAATTATGCTCTCCACTCCGACATCACACACACACACACACACACACACACACACTACATCTGCCTCCCCTCGGTGCTCCAAGATGGCGCCGACGATGCTTCGGTGCGCCTTGTTTTTTGTTGTTAATGTTGTTAATTATGTTGCCTGTTGCGATTCACCAGATGAGCTCTTGAACATCCGAAGAACAACTCCAGCGGAGTTACTTCCAACTTTTCTTCTTTCTTCTGTGGAATCACTGCACCTTCTAGTCAAAGGTGCGCTCACCTTTCATCACGCGGTGAGACGCCGTTGGAGAGGAAAGCGGACTCCGCCTGCGTGGTTCACCAGGGTGAGTTACAACAACGACAAACCCTGGTTCACAGCGGAACTCAGAACACTACGCCTGCAGAAGGATCAGGCATTTAGGAGCGGGGACAAAGACTTGTACACAGAGGCAAAATACAAGTTTAGCAAGGCGCTGAGAGACGCTAAACGACTGTACTCTGAGAAACTCCAACAACAGTTCTCAGCAAGTGACTCTGCTTCGGTTTGGTGACAAACACCTCACCAACTACAAGCCAAACCCCCCACTCCATGAATGACCTCCGCCTGGCAGACGAGCTCAATGAGTTCTACTGCAGATTCGAAAGACAATGTCCTGATCCCATCCCCCACAGCTCCACCAACCTGCTGCAGTCCCCCTCCCCTCCCTCCCCCAGCCCATCAGGTGCTCACACCTCTTCATCATTATCACCTTCCCCTCCCCCACCAGCAACGACCCTCTCTATTCTGGAGAGAGACGTTAACCGGCTCTTTAAAAGGCAAAACCCCCATGAGGTAGCCGGCCCGGACTCCGTCTCCCCTCACACCCTGAAGCATTGTGCTGACCAGCTGTCTCCGGTGTTCACTGACATCTTCAACACCTCCCTGGAGACATGCCACGTACCAGCCTGCTCCTCTGCTCTTCTCCCTGTACACCAACAGCTGCACCTCCAGTCACCAGTCCGTCAAGCTCCTGAAGTTTGCGGATGACACCACCCTCATTGGACTGATCTCTGGTGGGATTGGCTGCAATCTGCCGTCCCTGCAGGACTTGTTCGCTTCTAGGATCCTGAAGCAGCTAAAAAGATGGTAGCCGACCCCTCCCACCCCGGACAAAACCTGTTTGTGTCCCTTCCATCTGCAGGAGGCTGAGATCCATCAGGACTAAGACCTCCCGCCACACCAACAGTTTCTTCCCGTCGGCAGTCGGGCTCATCAACAGAGCCGGTCCCCCACTGACTCTGACATCCCACCGGTCACTTTCTGTTCACTGGTGCACTTTATTTTACATTTTTAAACATTTTAAACATGAACTTTCATTCCTTTTAAACTAACCCATAGCCTTACATCCTTTATTTTATTCATCGTGTGTTGCACTGTTGTCTTCTCGTCCATTGTCGTACTGTCTGCTGTTACGCACAAGCCGCCAAGTCAAATTCCACACACACACACACACACACACACACACACACACACACACACACACACACACACACACACACACATTAGCATTAGAGCATTTGCTTTACTTGTTGAATCACTGTTGTGAGTAATAACTATCGGAGGAAAGCTGCAGATCCTCATCGTCATGACGGAAGAAGTGCGAACAGAATGAACCGCATGGAGGTAAACAAAGAACTGGACTACAACTTAAGACGTTATTAAACACTAATATTTAATGAGTTTGTGTGTGATGTAACAGAACTGAAGACATGAGAAAAGATGAAGAACAGGGGCACGGAGGTCTTCATCATCTAACTTTTTACTCATCATCTCAGTTTTTCCTGAATGTATTCATATGAATAATAGAATTATGTGAGAGTAACAAAGACAAAACGGGAGCCTGTACGTCCTCACTCTCTATTAAAGTGATTCCATCTCTTTCTATCGTAACATCTTTTTTCTGTGTGTGACAACATGAATAATGGATGAACAAACACACACAGAAAAACATGCTTCAATAAGCTCATTTGTTGGAGGAAGTGTTTGATATGAAGTGTTACTGATGTCTGCTGCCTCAGCACAATGTGTGTGTGTGTGTGTGTGTGTGCGCGTCAGAAACTGGGTTACGGTGGATGAAAGATGCATAAAGAAGAAACATCTTTTAGGCAGAACGTGTTGTTTGTGAGGAGGTGGAGTTCTGTCTTTAAAGCTCTGTCTTCTCTTTTTTTAATGTTGACCCTGATCATGTTGGTTTGCAAGTAACTCCAAATCTCAGCGCTTTTATTTTCCGTCATTTTGCATCATTTTTTGAAAGTTTCTTCATATGTGAAAGATGTAATAAATGTCTTACTCTCCTCATTCCCTTTCAAAAGGCTGAAGATCTGGCACGTCTCTCCAAGGACTCCTCCTGGATGGAATATTCCTGACGCCATCCGCCGAGGTTACTGTCCCCAAAACATCCTAATAACTTAATACTTCTTGTGAATGTAAAGCGGTGGTTCGGCTGTCAGTGTTCTACGGCTGTAACGACGAGTTGTTATTAACTTAAAGGAAGTGAGTTTATATTAGAAAAAAAAGTTTGAGGAATTAATTCAGAAGTTCAAATTTAAATAATTTGTTCCCTTAAAATGCAAATATGATGCGATGTTGGACTTAACTATTGAGACACTCACGCATATTACGTGTCATTTAGCTGACGCTTTTATCCAAAGCGACTTACAATAAGTGCATTCAACCATAGAGATACAAACTCAGAAGAAAAAGAAACAAGAAAGTGCAATTTCATCATCATGATTGACCAGGTCCTGGATGGAAGCTGGACCCCATCCATTCACAGCACGGTACCTGAGCACCATGTTTAGAACTGGATGAGCCACCGGTACCAGTGAAGAGAGCGGAGGAGTGGAGGAGTGAGGGAGAACTTAGGAAGGTTAAAGACCAGTGGAGCTGCTGCATTCTGGATGAGCTGCAGAGGTGGAATGGTGGTAGCAGGAGACCTGCAGGAGAGAGTTACAGTAGTCCAGGAGGGAGACGACAAGAGCCTGAATCAGTACCTCCTTCTGAGTGAGAAGAGGACGTGTTCTCCTGATGTTGTAGAGCGAGTATCTACAGGATGGGGTTGTCAGTGATGTTGGAGTCAGGGAGAGTCGGCTGTCGACGTCACGCAGAGGTTCCTGCAGTCAAAGTGGACGTTAACACAGAGTCTCAAAGTTAACAGTCAGGTCCTGGGTCGGAGAATCTTTTCCCAGAAAGAGAAGTAGTTCAGTCTGTCGGGGTTGATTTTCAGATGGTGGGCGGATCCACTGAGATGTCAGTCAGACAGGCAGAGATCCGAGTGAGGGAAGGAGAGAATTAGTTGGGTGTCATCGGCATCGCTGTGGTAGGAGAAGCCATGCGAGCGAATGACAGCGGCGAGAGAGTTGGTGTAGAGCGAGAAGAGGAGGGGACCCAGGACGGAACCCTGAGGAACTCCAGCAGTAAGAGGACAAGGTTCCGACACAGATCCTCTCCAGGTTACCAGGTAGGTGCGGCCGTCGAGGTAGGAGCACGAGGACAGAGGACAGAGAGGAGCTCTAGCAGTGTGGAGTTGTCTGAGACAGCAAGGAGAGCAGTCTCTGTGGAACGGCCTTGAAGCCTGACTGGTGGGGGTCAAGGAGGTTGTTATGGTGGAGATAGGAGGAGAGTTGGTTAAAGATCACACGTTCAAGGGTTTTGGACAAAAAGGGAAGAAGAGAGACCGTCTGTAGTTGTTTTCTTCAGAATGGTTGAGGGTGGGTTTCTTCAGGAGGGGGTCGACTCTTGCCTCCTTCAGAGAATTGGGGAAACAGCCAGATAACAGAGCGTTGTTGATGAGACAGGTGAGGAACGGAAGAAGGTCAGGAGCGATAGATTGTAGAAGATGTGATGGAATGGGGTCAAGAGGGCAGCTGGTGGACGGGCAGAGGTTACTAGGGTAAGAACTTGGTTAGGAGACAGGGGGGTGAAGGAGGGAAGTGAGGGCGAAAGAGGTGAAGCCACTGGGACACAAGTAGTAGGAGGTGGGTTTGAGAAAGAAGCGTATGTCAGCTATTTTCTTGGTAAAGTAGTTGACAAAATCTCCTAGATGGGGGTGGAGGAGGACTGGGGGGTTCAAGATGACCAGATGGGGTGACCAGATGTCCGGATTTAGGCCGGACCGTCCGCCTATCTGTCCTCCTTTTTGGAGCTGCTCTGGGACTAAAGAGCCACGCCGCCCCGCTGCTTCCCCTCTAAACCTGAGCGGACTTCCCTGATTCAGAGCCTCACGAAATAGTGTACTAAGAAAGAAATAAGAAATTTAAGAATTCATGTTTTTTTTTTCTCCTTCTTTAATCATTACAATTCAGAGTCCCTTTGAAGCTGATGTCCTGCTGCTGGTTTCAGTGACTGTCTCCCCACATGTCCTTTAATTAAAACATTAGTTTTAATGCACAATGGTACAGTACAACGAGCAGAATCTAAATAAAGTTACATAACCGTTGAACAAACCGGTCTCAGATTAAAGGTTAACCTAGTTATAGCATAGGATCTTATAAATAACCGCTACGGAAAAGTGGGAACAATCAGACCAAGTCACAGAAGTCTGGTCGAGAACAGGCTGCTCTGCAGCGTGAGAAGAGCGGACCACCCGGTGCTGGAGGACGGTCCCGTTAACCAGACCTCACATCCAACATCCGGGGAGCAAATTGTTACGAAGGCTGAATGTTGACAAACCAACTTCTAGTCTGAAAAAGTCCTAAAATTACATTCGGTGACTTAAATATGGTAGTATAACCAATAACCGATCAGGGCTGAGGCTTATGATGATGGACTGTCCAAAGAAAAGGGAACCCAAGGAGCACCGCATGTGAAGCTACGAGGGAAGCAAACTCAAACATGCAAAACAACATAAGCGGGACTCCGATCCACCAACGCAGACTCAGCACCTGGATGGGGGGAGATGAGAGAACAGGTTTAAAATAAAAGAACCAAAACTAATACAGAAAGAAATAATTAAATTTAAACAAAAACTATAAAACACCAACAAACTGCTTCACAAAATAAACAATGACAAATTCACAAACAGACAAACAACAAAGGAACCAATAAGTACAGCCTTTCTCTTGTGCAGGTACAACATGTCTTCACCCACTTAGGAGGCCAAGACAAAGCAAAGCCAAACAGGGTGAGCAGCAGTGGCCTCTGGCCGGTTAGCGGCTGTAGTGCTGCTGCTCAATGATCCTTTGCCCGGTCAGGCCGCCTCGGACAATCAGCGGGTCGGACTGATCGACGCTACCGCGAGAGCTGCCAGCGGCGGCCATTGAGTGCATGAGGTGGAGAGCAGCATGCGGCCTTCGTGAGCCGCCACCACACGGCACAGCGTGCACGACGCCAGGATGTGTCGCAACCGCAGCCTCCAGCAAATGACAGGCCGACAGGCGCTCTGAGGCGCCTTTATACCGCATTGAGATGCAGCGAGGGGCTGTGATCCAGACCCAGCTGACCGTTATTAGGACCAATCACTGCAGACATCTGTCATCCTTCCTCTGTGTCTCACTTCCTCACTGCATGAATATATTTTATTTTAACTCTCACCCTTCCATGACCCCCTCCGGCAGACAGTTAATTGTCATTCGGCGTGTGTTTTGTCTGAATGGCTCTGCTCATCACACTGAGGGTCGGCCAGCGACTCTACATGGAATCTACTCGCGCCAATAATTCGCTTCGCTTTTGGTGTGAATGCAGCATAAAAGCTGCAGGAGAACAAGGTGTTATTTCTCCGGCTGTCAATAATAACATTAACTAGTTAATCGCACATTTGGAAAGCCATTAATCTCGATTAATGATGATTAATGAATTAAAAATAATCCGTAATCACTTTAGAAAGTGCATATTTTATACACTGTTAAATGTTAATGTTTTTTAAACTACACACATTTGATCATCCTGGAGGCAGAATTCCTCCTTGTGGAACATGTCGAACCTCCTGCCATCATCTCCTCTCTCCTCCTCCTCCCTTTCCGGTAGCTTCTCTGCTAATCTCCGGCCCCCCGTCGCCTCCTGACCTTGACTTTAAACTGAGAGGAGCAGATGGAGGTCACAGGGTGGAGGATGAAGGGATAGAAGAAGGACGGAGGGAAATAATTGAAGAAGAGGATTACCAACGATAAAGATACCAAAGTGATGAAGGGGCAGGAAATAAAGAACGGGTGGAGAACATCTGCTCGTGAACACATGAAGAAAGTGCAAAAGGAGGAAATGGCAACAAACATCAAAACAGATGGAACAATAAAAACATAAATAAAAAAGGAAATAATAGAAAAAAACGTGTGTGAGTGTGTGTGTGTGTGTGTGTGTGTGTGTGTGTGTGAGTGTGTGTGTGTGTGTGTGTGTGTGTGTGAGTGAGTGTGTGTGTGAGTGAGTGTGTGTGTGTGAGTGTGTGTGTGTGTGTGTGTGTGTTGTCGGCTCGATAGAGATTCTGTAAATCACTCTTGATTATTATGATTTATCTCATTTACAAAATTTGCAGCATAAAGACTAAAACAAGAGCGACACATTATTTAAGATAAAGCACCTTATTGCGTCAGGCCGAGGAGGGAAGCCGTGGTCTTTGGGCGGCGCTGGTCGGGACGCCGGGTCCATCGGGTCTTCAGATGAGACGTCTTCAAGCTCTTGGTGTTAAAACGGTGACGTCGTCTAACATCAAGAGGACAAACCGACCCGGTTTCTCATCTCACAAGCTAAATACATTGATTCATCGGTCACTTCACATCATGAACGTGAAGCTGTTTTCCTTTCGATCTGAGACCGTTTAAAATGTTTTTATGAACTCGGTTCTTCTGGAATTCTTTCCAGGTTAGCAACACCTGACAGCAACACAGTCTCAGCAGCGCTAATGAACACAAGCTAATCGCTAAGCTAATAGCTAATAGAACTATTTGCTGACACACATAAAGACAAAATATTCAATCAGATGAATGAACCAAACTTTGAACCCTAACTCCTGCATGAATATAAAAAGATGACCGTCTATGTGTAGCATGTTTTTAACGTGTTGGTTGTGTCCGTCGGGAGACTTCTGTTGCCACGGAGACGCTGCTCTTACCGTCCAGCAGCAGCAGGCGGACGAGCTGAAGAGAAACCAAACGCTTCAAACTGACTGTTACAGTGGCTCTGTGGAGGACAGAGGACAGACAAAGAGAAGCTGAGACAAAGGAAAGAGGACAAAGGAAAGTTATTACACTTCTTTGAAGAATGAAACATTAACACAGACTGGTACGTATACGTTCGTGTTCAATATGAAAGTGAAAGTAAACAAAAGTTTAACAATTTCCAGCTGTGACCCCTTCGTCCATCAGGACTGAGACCTCGGTTTCACCCCGTCAGCCGGCTGACGGACTCTGTCCTCCCACCGGTCACCCCCCTCACACTCCACACTCACCTGCAGAGCCGACAACTTTTCAAAAAAACCTTGGAGTGAGATTTTGTCGGGTGACCAAAATGTTGCCGCGTGCAGCCCCACACGTTGGTGGCTCAAACATCACCACTTGGCGTAGTACCCGTGTAGTACGCTGCATTCTGGTGGTTTGTGGGGCCCAAAGTGCTTGATGGGGGCGGCCGGCTGGAGATGGACAACGTTGGTCACATTGTGAGCAGCAGACACAGCTGATGGTCCCCCCGCCCCCCCCCGCCTGAACTTATTCTGATTCATGTTCATCTGCTCAAGACTTGAGCTGAACATTCAACCAGAAAACTATTGCTGTGCCTCAATGAGCGTCTATGTACCACAATACAGCCGGATTAATAGACCTGTGTTTAAGATTTGACCAATTTAGGTTGATTGACATTCTGATTACAATGGTATTCAACTAATTCTTAACTGAAACCTCACCTATACTGTTAATAATTGTATTCTTAATGATTTATGTCAATGACACAAGTTTAGTTGGTCGCTCTGACTTTGACTTTGGTTTTGGCTCGCTGGTGCACTTTATTTTTAACTTTTATTATTAAAATTCCTCTTGCACTGTGTTGTCTTATCTGTCTTCTTGTCCATTGTCTTACTGTCTGATGTGCACCAACCGCCAATCAAATCAAATTCCTTGTATGTCTGACATACAATCTTCTTGAAGGTTAATTTAATTTAATATTTTTTATGTTATTATATTGTATATAATGTGTATCTTCTAATTCTATTTTCTTCCCTGTACATGCTGCTGTGACTCCAAAATGTCCCTCTTGAGGGATCAATAAAGTATCAATCTATCTATTTATCTATCTATCTTTCTATATTTTGGTAATAAATTGATTCCTGACTAAAAGTCCTTAAGTCTTCATAAATCACATTACATCACATTACATCACATGTCATTTATCTGACGCTTTTATCCAAAGCGACTTACAATAAGAACATTTCAACCACAAGGAAACAAACTCAGAAGAACAAGAAACAAGAAAGTGTGATTTCATCAAATAAGCCGATGTACAACTTGCTGTAGATAAGAACCATCATAAGTCCAATGTAAGTGCTACAGTTAGTTAGTGTGTTAGTGGAGGTAGAGTCTGAAGAGGTGTGTCTTTAGTCTGAAGATGTGAAGGCTCTCTGTGGTCCTGATGTCTTCAGAGACCTCCTTCCGCCATTTAGGAGCAGGACAGCAGAGAGTGGAGATCTAGTGGAGTGTTTTGCTCTCAGTGAGGAGGAACAAGCAGTTTATCACATGCAGAGCGGAGAGGTCAGAGGTCGGGATGTCGGGTTGGACCAGGTCCTGGATGGAAGCTGGACCCTGCGTGACTCTCATGAAGCATCTGAGACGCTCCTTTGTAGCCGCCGCACACTGACGTCACTAACATGCGACTCCGTCCGTCACAACGACGCAGCTCAGCGAGTCGCTTCACTGAACCCCGTCTTTCCGTGACCCCGTGACGTTTTCTCCACAGGTCACGGAACAGACGCCGTAGTTCCGCTTCCCTTTGTCCGTGAAGATGTCGCTGCTCCACAGCCTGAAGCTGCTCGTCAGCCGGCGGCTCTCCGCGGCGCTCGAGGAGGTCTTCGCCCACTTCGAGAGCACGATGGCGGAGTACGAGGACGAAATGGACCGGCTACGATCCGCAGGTCCGCTCGCCCTTCACGCTAGCTAGCTAGCTAGCCGGCTAACCGGCTAACCGGCTAGCTAGCTGGCGAACGTGAATTTATCAAAATAAAATCTGTTAATTACATCACGTAATGATTTTGTATGGATGTTACAAATAAGAAAAAAGACTAGTCTCCCTTTGATTAGTACATGTTATTGTGCTATGGTAATAATAATACAGAAATGGTGTTTTATTATATTGTGTTTTGTACAGCACTTTATTGCATTGTGCTTCATCAAAGGGGGTCTATATAACAATGGTCACCCTGTTTACTACTATGTGACAATAACAACAGCCCAAAGAATAACAGCTGTATTGCCGACTTCCTTCTGTTCAATATATAAGGATATCATTTATCTTATTGTTATTGTTTCCTGTTTAAGTTCCACGCGTTCTTACTTCATTCTGTTCTGCAGACGTCAAGCTGTTGGTGTTAAAGGGAGAAGTTCCCCCTGAGCAGCAGGAGAGGAGCTCCAGTCAGGACCAGGAGGACCCAGAGCCCCCCCACATTACAGAGGACCAGGAGGACCCAGACCCCCCCCACATTACAGAGGACCAGGAGGACCCAGACCCCCCCCACATTACAGAGGACCAGGAGGACCCAGACCCCCCTCACATTAAAGAGGAGCAGCTTCAAGGACTGGAGGAGGCTGACATGAAGGTCTTCACTCCTGTGAAGAGTGAAGATGATGAAGAGGAAGCTCAGTCCTCACAGCTTCATCAGAGACAAACTGAACAGATGGAGACAGAAGGTGATGGAGAGGACTGTGGAGGACCAGAACCAGACAGCAACTCCGGTCCAGATACCGATGAGGAGACTGAAGACTCTTCTGAACCCGACACTGAGGACAGTGATGACTGGAAAACGGTTGTGGCCAATGAGACACGGTACGCTGACAAACACGCATGCATCTGCTTAGAGTGCGGCAAGCGTTTCACCAACCGCACAAACCTGAAGGTGCACATGTTGATCCACACGGGACTCCGGCCTTTTTCCTGCACCTATTGCGATAAAAGATATCCTCAAAAGAGAAAATTAATGCGTCACATGAAACGTCACGTACCCAAAATAAACTACAGCCATTTTGAAAGCATGGGAGAAGACGAGAGTCACATGGGGAGTCACACGGGGGAGGAGTTGAGAGTCACACGGGGGAGGAGTCGAAAGTCACATGGGGAGGAGTCACAGGGGGGAGGAGTTGAGAGTCACACAGGGGAGGAGTCGAGAGTCACACGTGGGAGGAGTCAAGGGTCACATGGGGGAGGAGTCGAGAGTCACACAGGGGAGGAGTCGAGAGTCACACGGGGGAGGAGTCAAGGGTCACATGGGGAGTCACACGGGGGAGGAGTCGAGAGTCACACAGGGGAGGAGTCGAGAGTCACACGGGGGAGGAGTCAAGGGTCACATGGGGGAGGAGTGGAGAGTCACATGGGGAGCCACACGGGGGAGGAGTCGAGAGTCACACGGGGGAGGAGTCAACGGTCACATGGGGAATCACATGGGGGAGGAGTCGAGAGTCACACAGGGGAGGAGTCGAGAGTCACACGGGGGAGGAGTCAAGGGTCACATGGGGAGTCACATGGGGGAGGAGTCGAGAGTCACATGGGGAGCCACACGGGGGAGGAGTCGAGAGTCACACGGGGGAGGAGTCGAAAGTCACATGGGGAGGAGTCACACGTTGGAGGAGCCGAGAGTCACTTGGAGAGTCACACAGGGGAGGAGTCGAGAGTCACACGGGGGAGGAGTCATGGGTCACATGGGGAGTCACAAGGGGGAGGAGTGGAGATTCACATGGGGAGTGACACGGGGGAGGAGTCTAGATTCACATGGGGAGTGGCACGGGGGAGGAGTCGAGAGTCACAGGGTGAGTCATATGGGGGAGGAGTCTAGATTCACAGGGTGAGTCATATGGGGGAGGAGTCTAGATTCACAGGGGGAGTCATATGGGGGAGGAGTCTAGATTCACAGGGGGAGTCATATGGGGGAGGAGTCTAGATTCACAGGGTGAGTCATATGGGGGAGGAGTCTAGATTCACAGGGGGAGTCATATGGGGGAGGAGTCTAGATTCACAGGGGGAGTCATATGGGGGAATCGATAATTAAGTTTGATATCTTACATATTAAATCTACAATATGTCGCCTGTGAAATGTTGTTTTTACTTCAGTATCTATTTGCACCATATAACTTCTCACATGTACATTTACAACGTTCCTGTCTCCATTCGTAAAGTCATTTGGAGCTGCTGTCTAATTTATTTCATTCAATATTTTATTATGTTATTTTTTAAAACACAGTTATTAATCGTTGTTTTAGGGAGCCTGAAAATAACTGTTGGTTGATGTCTGTAATTCTGCAAATGATTTATGTTTCTGTAATCTGGAGTCTTCTCCCATTTTCTGCCATTTGTTTAGATTTGTTATTTCTACTTACTAGAGGATGAACAGTAAAATGCTTCAATTTACTGAGCAAATTATACTCAATTAAATGTGAAATATACCATGTTTTAGGAGATACATTCATACCAACGTGCAACGTGCCAAAAGACTCATGACTTTAGCAAATTGTCCTCAGGTTTATTCTTAAACCCGATCGATCTTCAGACAATGTGATAAAAACACGGGGGTGAGCCAGCAACTGACTATATATATTATTATATATATTATCATTTTATATTTATGTGAAAAGAGTTTCTATTTAGACAAACCATGTATAGCAACATAATGATTTTAAACATAGTGTAGTTTCCATTTGTCATTCCATCAAAGGGCCACTGATGCACCTACGGTTTAGTTTCTCTTACGCAGCAAGATAGCGGTTGTCCAGGCAGTCTTTTCCTTTTGTATTTTATTTTCAAAGAGGCCAACAAATACATATAATATATCGCTTGTGGCTGCTCGCGCTGTGTTGTGTTGTGTTGTGTTGACTCGCTGGTAAAAACTAAATAGCATCCAACACACTGCATGTCAAAAATAAAATATATTTATATATATATTTATATCAAAAATATATATCTATACAAATTAAAATAATTTAGTCACAAAATCCAGCACCAGTGATCGACATCCACAGAACTGGTGAAAATGTTGTCCAATCGTGTTATTATTAACACTATTATCAAAAGACGTTTAGCTCGAAACATGTAAAATGCATAACGTACTATTGATTTAACCTGTGTAACCTCTCCACAGAGACACTGCGTTTGGCATTTTCTATTTTAAGTTCGCTGCTGAGAATACTTTGAATTAAAAATCACACAGGGGGTTAAATGACTTCCCCAGATGCCCACGTGGGGGCAGCACTGAACTACCTTTGCTTACTGAGGACTTTTTATCAGTTTGTGTTCAAACTCAACCAAACATTCCCACTAAATGAGGATGTCACAACAAACTTTAAGGACTTTTTTGTGGCCGTGGATCCTGAGTACGACTAATATCTAAGTGTTTAATTCTGCCTCCATTCCTGAGTAACAAAATGTAGCAGCAGGTAGTGTGCGCGTCTCAGTGGGGGGCGTGTCTTTGTGTGTGTGTGTGTGGGGGAGGGGCTCCTGCAGGTAGTGGGCGTGTCCCTCCCGTAGCAGCAGTAAGTGGGCGTGTCCCTCTAGTAGCAGCAGGTAGTGGGCGTGTCTCTGCGGGCCGCCGTGTCCCTCCCGTAGCAGCAGGTAGTGGGCGTGTCTCCGCGGGCCGCCGTGTCCCTCCCGTAGCAGCGGGTAGTGGGCGTGTCCCTCCCATAGCAGCAGGTAGTGGGCGTGTCCCTCCCGTAGCAGCAGGTAGTGGGCGTGTCTCTGCGGGCCGCCGTGTCCCTCCCGTAGCAGCAGGTAGTGGGCGTGTCTCCGCGGGCCGCCGTGTCCCTCCCGTAGCAGCGGGTAGTGGGCGTGTCCCTCCCATAGCAGCAGGTAGTGGGCGTGTCCCTCCCGTAGCAGCAGGTAGTGGGCGTGTCTCCGCGGGCCGCCGTGTCCCTCCCGTAGCAGCGGGTAGTGGGCGTGTCCCTCCCATAGCAGCAGGTAGTGGGCGTGTCCCTCCCGTAGCAGCAGGTAGTGGGCGTGTCTCTGCGGGCCGCCGTGTCCCTCCCGTAGCAGCAGGTACTGCCGCATTCTCTGCAGGAAGACGCCCTGAGCCGCTCGTGATGGATCTGCTCGCCTCGAAGCCGCTCGTGCTGCTGCTCTGTGTCGTCGGTGAGAAGAAGTGAACCCCCCCCCCCCCCCCCCCCCGCTGTGATTCTCCCCCCGCTGTGATTCTCCCCCTTTGTTTTGCTTACGTTCATGTTGTCGCTGTTTCACCGCGTGTGTTGTGGAATTCTATTTAAAATCAAGCTAAAATAATGTTTCCCTGTAAACCAAAACGATGGTGTGCTTCTTGTATTCATTGCGAACGAGGTGAAGGATGAAACACTCAAACGGAAAAGTGCGTCCTTAACCCCGCTGCTTGTGCCCCATGTTCAGGCTGCTGTGCGCAAAGCGCCGTCCTGCCGCCGGGTCCGATCGACGCGATTTTGGGGGGAAACGTGACTTTAAAGACCATCGGCGGGAAACTGGACTTCAACTTCCTCATCTGGAACTTCAATGACGGATCCAAATCGATCAACATCGTCACCGCGAGCGCGTCGGGCGTGAAGGTGGGCACCGCCTTCACCGGGCGGGCGAGCCTGAACGCGACCAACGGGTACCTGACCATCGGGCCGCTGACGTCAGAGGACAGCGGGGACTACGCCATCACCATCAACCCTTCGGCGGGCGACACCGTGACCGGAGAAGTCCAACTTCGAGTTCTGAGTGAGTCACGCGTGACGTCATGCACTTAAACTTTAGGCAGAGCCGCCGGCGGCTCTTCTTCCTTCAGACGGGTCGTTCCGTGCGCGCGTTGGCGCTGCAGTGACGTCACAGTTCACCCGCGGCTCTGACGGATCCGGGTGGACTGTTGCGTTCGGGAAGCGGAAACATGCGCGTCGCTTAGCAACAAGCAGCCGCGACAATGTTCCTGTTTGGTGGTTTTCCTCTCGGTGAGGCCGCGGTCATTTTCCGCGGTGCCACTTGTTCCAGAAAGCCCCGAGCGGCCATAAGCAGCCTATTCATTCCTGCTAGAGGTGGTGACGTCATAGCCTGATTAGAAAAAGGTGCGCCTCTTGCTGCTGGGCTTGTGTTACCTCACAGGTTTAATGCCGTCACCTCCCTGCTTCACTGACCCGTCTCATCCTGTAGCTCTAAAACACACACACACACACACACACACACACACACACACACACACACACACAGTGAACACAGCTTTCTGTAGTTGATCCATGTTGCATCTTTTTGCCGTTGGCTTGGTGAAGGAGAGCATTAATAAGCAACGAGCTGCTCAGCTGATCTTCGGACTGATGGATCATCAACAGCTGATCGAGTGTTTACTCGCCTCAGTTTACAGTAAATGGAACCAGTTGGTTGGACACCGTCCGCTTGAGGAACACGAACACGTCTTGTCGGTTTCTGTATTTGTCAAAGGATGGTCTGCGGTGAGGCACGCGGCCTTTTCCCAGCATTCCTTTGGACTCGCCATCATTCACCTGCACGTACTGGTCGACCAGTAAGAACTCACCTCTGACTAACTCAAAAACCAAACCAGCGAAGGCTCCTGTCAGCGGGGGAACCGGAACCTCATCTGGTTCCCACGCAGCGCCCCGACCAGCGAACGGGGGTCTACAGCATTCAGCCGCTCATTGGCGAGTGTCCCTTCATTCCCGGTTTGTCCCCCGCAGAGCCGGTGTCCGACGTCTCCATCAAGTCCAGCCTGTCGGAGGCCATCGAGCACAACAGCACGGTGGTCCTGACCTGCTCCGCCAAAGGCTCCTTCCTCCAGTTCAGCTGGCTCAGGGGAGACGTGCCCATCGTGGACGACGGCAAGCGCTTCACCGTGAAAAATGTCCGTTTTTCAATGCTTTCGTCAGAAAATGATATATGAGCGCTTTTAATCCCTGTTTCTTTTGCTATTAAAAGTCTGTTTTGTATTTGTTTATTTGTCCTTTGAAGGCGCACATTGCTTCATTAATCCACCTGTTGCTCTTGCTGAATCTCAGGGTGAACTGTCCAGTAATTTGACCATCAAAGACGTCCTCAGGACCGACCAGGTGGGTCCCATCTACTGCACGGCCAGTAACCAGCTGCAGCTGGCGAGGAGCGCCCCCTTTAACCTCACTGTCTACTGTGAGTACTGCGCCGGTTCCACCCGTCTGCTGTCACTGGGAGCAGACTTAGCATAAGCATGTAGCGCCCCTCAAACCCGACGGGTCGCTTGCTGGCGGTCGGTAGACTCCCTCTCAGCGCTTATTCCAACCAGACCTGTTTGTGTGTGCTCCAGACGGACCGGACGCAGTCGCCATCAGTCCTCTGGCCCCTCCCTACATCAGCTCCAAGGCCAACTTCAGCCTGTCGTGTTCGGCCGTCTCCAGCCCGTCCGCAGATTTCCTGTGGTACCGGGACCAGCAGGAGATCGGGTCTGGGGGTCCCATCCTGACTCTGGGGGTCATAAACTCTCTGGGGTTTGGGAAAAAAACGGGTAACTACACGTGTAAGGCCCAGAACAAGAAGACCCAGCGCACCGTCTCCTCGGTGGCCGTCGCCATCGCTGTGATCGGTGAGTGATCGGAGCCTTCTGACGCTTTTGGCTTTGGGGCGGGGCTACCTCGTGATTGACAAGTTTCCACCAGGTGAAAAGGTAGATGAGATGATGAGAAACATTCAACATTCTGATCATTAACTTATATTATTGACCGAGAGGAGCAATGGCCCCCACCCTCCGGTTCCCCTGTTCCTAAGCACCGTTAGCTCCGTTAGCACTATTAGCTTGTAGCCGCACGCTCTGCAGTCGCCATGTTGAGAGCCGTGCAGAGGCAACAGAAAAGCTCCAGATCTTCTGTGATGGACGCTGGAGATGTTTAGCAGATTGAAACCGTAGCAAACGAGAGTACTTTCCTACTGGAGGTCTGCCGTCTATTCTGTTGCATTATGGGAAATGGAGGATTTTGTGTTTCGGGGGCTTGAGTAACAGAAGTACAACGTGGTTTGCCAGAGTTTTGAAAACACATTGATGAAATGCAAAAGAAGCCTTTCGTTGGCGTCCACAGAGCCCATCCCTAGTGCTGAGGTCAGCGGTCCGGCCGCCATCCTCATCGCCGGCAACAGCACCGCCAACATCAGCTGCCGGGCGACGGCCGGCAGCGCGGCGAGCACCACGTGGCTGAAGGACAAGCAGCCTCTGGCCGCCAGCGGCCGCCTGCTGTTCTCCGCCAACATTAGCTGGTTGAGGATCGACCCGCTGCAGAAGGAGGACAACGGGGAGTACACGTGCCGGCTGGAGAACGCCGTCAGCAGCGCCGAAGCCTCCTACAAGATGGTGGTCAACTGTGAGTGTTTGTGCTGCTTTCATGGCGCCGCACATCCGGCCCTGACGTGAGACCCTCACGCCCTCCGGCTCTGTTTCCCCCCCAGACGGTCCGGAGCAGGCGACCGTCACGGGCCAGAAGGCCGTCGAGGTCAACGGCAAAGTGACGCTGGACTGCTCCGCCCCCTCCGTCCCCCCCGCCATCTTCTCCTGGAAGTTTAACAACACGCTGACCGACGTCAAGACGGCCCGATACCTGATCGACATGGCGCTCTACAAGAACACCGGCACGTACACGTGTGAGGCTTACAACGCCGTCACCGGAAAGACCACCGCGCAGAGCCACTTCCTGTCCGTCAAAGGTGAGGTCCATGTCTCCGCCCGGGTCGTGGTGGTTAATGGGGGTGGGTCTGTGGCGGTTTGTGACCGGCTCTCCTGGTTGTCTCTGCAGAGGAAGGCGCACTGGATAAAGGTCTCTCAGACGGAGCCATTGCTGGAATCGTCATCGCCGTCCTCGTGGCCCTCGGCGCCGCCATCGGCCTGATCATGTACTGCAGACAGAAAGTCCCGTAAGTCCTCCGCCGTGACAGTGGGACGTGGGCTCAAAGCCGGTGTGATTCCGCTCGTTTGTTGGACATCGTGGTCGCGGCGCCGTCATTCCCACACTGGCAGGAGGGTTTCAGAGGAACGGTTCCCTCGCTGCGGGTTCCGTTTGCTGCTGGTCTCAGGTGGTCGATGTCTGCCGGCGCCCAGTGTGACAGATTTCCCTTCACTGAAACACAGAAACCGTCACACCTCAATAACGCCGTTTCTTCATTTACACAGAAGCGTTGCGGCTGTTTCTCTGTCAAAGCGTGCAGGACGTATGTGAGTGAGCTGGTAGCTGATCTCATTCCTCTCACGCTTTGGCGTCTTGCAACATGTTGGACTGAGGCCGTAACCGACGTGCGCTGTGGCGGTGCCACGCCCTTTAACTGCCACACGGCCCATAGCTCGCCACATTCCTCCGCCGTGCTCTCGTTGTTCTGGGAGCAGCGTCTCGTTTGATTCGTGGCTGAAGGAGCCTCACGTTTTCTAAATGACTTAACAGGTGATAAACTTGAGGTCATTTTTATTCTCAGAAATCTCCTTTTCACGTCATTTATTTCCCCCCTCGTTAACCAAAGCAGCACTAGCGTTAGCTGCTAACCTTACGTGGCCAGAATGGTTACTTCTGGTTCCCTTAACGGTCCGACCTCGGCAGAACGCGGCCTGTGCCAACAGCGGACTCGCTTGGTCGACCTCAGTAAGCAGAAGCTGCAGCCACATGAAGCATCAGATTAGATTCACGTGTGAAGAAAAGGTGCCAACAGTGGAAGTGATGCAATCGGCATCCTGTCGGATGTGGTGAGGAGCAGATTGACAACCGATGAGTCGGCGACAGACGAACCTCCTGACTCACTCAGTCATTTTCTCACGTTTACAGCAGATGCACGTTGACACTGCGATTGATACTAAAAGGCTAACGTTTGTATTTCCACTGATCTATTTTCTATTTGTTCTGGAGGATTGTTTGTGAAAACCTTGTTAGAATTAAACCCCGCCCCCCACCTTCTACTTCCTCTTCTGTCAGTCAAGTGGCCCCGTAGGTCACCAGGGGTCAGGTAGGGCTGGTTTCAGCTCGGGCCCCCGGGGCCGTCACTGTTGGCGGGTGTCAACACTGGCGACAGGAGGCCTTTGTTCCGCGGGGCCTCCGTGTTGTGTGTTGGGGGGGGGCGGCGCCCGGGCTTCACGCTCCTGCTTCAGGCCTCCCCGGTCGTCACACACCAGCAGGCACAAAGGGAACCGGTTGGGCGGCGCAGACTCACGCCAACAGTTTTTGCAGGATTCCAGTCGTCGAAACGAGACCAAAGAAACGGGTTCTCTTCAGCTCACAACGCGTAAACACGTAAACACAGACACACATTTGTGTTTGGATCTACAGGAAGAAACGGAACTCAAGAACTATTTGGATAATTAATCAACCGGTCGATTTAAATTCATCATTATCTGGATGAAAACATTTATTTTGTCTATTTGTAATATGAATAATAACTCCGGTTCAATCACGCGGCTGTTTAAACTGCGTTGCTAAGCAGCAGCGTGCGTCTACAGGTAATTCCTGTCAGCTGACTTCATTCACACGAGTGTTTCAGCTAATTCCTGCTGGCCAACGATTCGTTTCCGCTTCTAACGGACAAACTGACGATTACCGATTTTGAATTGAGAATTGAGTCTGAGTGACAGGCGGGAGATGACTGGATGTAGCGTGATGGGGCTGGTAGTGAAAACGTGTGGGTCATTGCGTCGGGATTTTACTAAAAGGATTCCTGTCACAGAGTGATTGACACTCTTCACGTAGACGGAGCAGCGGCCCGCGGGCCACCGAGGGGCCGCCGGTGTTTTCTGCTGGATCTCTGGACGTTTCATTGGGTTGAAGCCGTCATTTACGCCTCACCTGGATTCACCTGCTCAGTAGAAGAAACAGGCGGCCCGGCGACCTTTGCCCTCTGCGTCATCTTGTAGAAACCCTCGGTTGGAGGGCGAGGCCGCCTCGCGGGGAATGGCAGGAATGTCGGCGTCGTGTCCACACTCGCCTCCTCTCGCTCTTCTTTCTTTAGCTGGAGCTTGGGAACGTTCTCCCTGCTCCTCAGTGAAGGTCTATTGGTCTCCAGCTACAAAGGAGGACCACGGGGGGACAGACAGGCAGGCAGGCAGGCAGGCAGACAGACAGACAGACAGACAGACAGGCAGACAGGCAGACAGGCAGACAGGCAGACAGGCAGGCAGGCAGGCAGACAGACTCATCTCGACCTGCATCAGTAAATCAGCAGGAAGCTTTTGGTGCTTTTAAAGTTGCCTCTGGACTAAAACCTCCAGGAGCTTTATTTAGTTGTGCCGGTGGCTAATGCTAAGCTAACCCCCTCTGCTGTGAGATCATCTCCTCTCAGCTTGTGGACGTGTTTATTGTTAATAAAACCTTTATTACTACACGTTAGTCTTTTAGAAAAACAACATGATTTTGGTACAAACAAACAAACAAAGACTCTCAACTGTACATTTGTTTGTCCTAAAATAATCCGACTAATAAGTCATAATGACGCCGACTGTGCTGATCTGTGTTTCTGTCCTCAGGGTGGAGTCACCGTACTAAAGCCGCTGCTGCACGTAGGTGAGTGTGTGTGTGAGTCTGTGTGTGTGTGTGTGTGTGTGTGTGTGTGTGTGTGTGTGTGTGTGTGTGTGTGTGTGTGTGTGTGTGTGTGTGTGTGTGTGTGTGTGTGTGTGTGTGTGTGCTGGAGATAAGACTGTTGATTCAAAGTGTTGCACACAGATGTGTTGTGCGTCTAACAGATAGTTAGTGTGTCTGAAACCTGCAGCAGCTTCCTGTTCTACCTGTTTGTCTTTGGGACGGGAAGCAGAGGCCTTGTCATGTATAGAGGGCAGTACGGACGGATACTCATAACTCCTCATAACCAAATAATCACTGACAATCTGTCAATCAGCGTGTGGCCCCGCCCTACAGCGTCCCCTGCTTCATCGTCTGTTTGCCTCTAAATGGTCCATCATTCACTAGATGAACATCATGCTGTGTTGAAGACGACTTGAAACTAGAAGTAGAGTCATTTCCTCATAGACGTCTATGGGAGCAGAGGAGTCGCCCCCTGCTGGTCACTACAGAGAAGTAGAGTCATTTCCTCATAGACGTCTATGGGAGCAGAGGAGTCGCCCCCTGCTGGTCACTACAGAGAAGTAGAGTCATTTCCTCATAGACGTCTATGGGAGCAGAGGAGTCGCCCCCTGCTGGTCACTACAGAGAAGTAGAGTCATTTCCTCATAGACGTCTATGGGAGCAGAGGAGTCGCCCCCTGCTGGTCACTACAGAGAAGTAGTCATTTCCTCATAGACGTCTATGGGAGCAGAGGAGTCGCCCCCTGCTGGTCACTACAGAGAAGTAGAGTCATTTCCTCATAGACGTCTATGGGAGCAGAGGAGTCGCCCCCTGCTGGTCACTACAGAGAAGTAGTCATTTCCTCATAGACGTCTATGGGAGCAGAGGAGTCGCCCCCTGCTGGTCACTACAGAGAAGTAGAGTCATTTCCTCATAGACGTCTATGGGAGCAGAGGAGTCGCCCCCTGCTGGTCACTACAGAGAAGTAGAGTCATTTCCTCATAGACGTCTATGGGAGCAGAGGAGTCGCCCCCTGCTGGTCACTACAGAGAAGTAGAGTCATTTCCTCATAGACGTCTATGGGAGCAGAGGAGTCGCCCCCTGCTGGTCACTACAGAGAAGTAGTCATTTCCTCATAGACGTCTATGGGAGCAGAGGAGTCGCCCCCTGCTGGTCACTACAGAGAAGTAGAGTCATTTCCTCATAGACGTCTATGGGAGCAGAGGAGTCGCCCCCTGCTGGTCACTACAGAGAAGTAGAGTCATTTCCTCATAGACGTCTATGGGAGCAGAGGAGTCGCCCCCTGCTGGTCACTACAGAGAAGTAGAGTCATTTCCTCATAGACGTCTATGGGAGCAGAGGAGTCGCCCCCTGCTGGTCACTACAGAGAAGTAGAGTCATTTCCTCATAGACGTCTATGGGAGCAGAGGAGTCGCCCCCTGCTGGTCACTACAGAGAAGTAGTCATTTCCTCATAGACGTCTATGGGAGCAGAGGAGTCGCCCCCTGCTGGTCACTACAGAGAAGTAGAGTCATTTCCTCATAGACGTCTATGGGAGCAGAGGAGTCGCCCCCTGCTGGTCACTACAGAGAAGTAGAGTCATTTCCTCATAGACGTCTATGGGAGCAGAGGAGTCGCCCCCTGCTGGTCACTACAGAGAAGTAGAGTCATTTCCTCATAGACGTCTATGGGAGCAGAGGAGTCGCCCCCTGCTGGTCACTACAGAGAAGTAGAGTCATTTCCTCATAGACGTCTATGGGAGCAGAGGAGTCGCCCCCTGCTGGTCACTACAGAGAAGTAGAGTCATTTCCTCATAGACGTCTATGGGAGCAGAGGAGTCGCCCCCTGCTGGTCACTACAGAGAAGTAGAGTCATTTCCTCATAGACGTCTATGGGAGCAGAGGAGTCGCCCCCTGCTGGTCACTACAGAGAAGTAGAGTCATTTCCTCATAGACGTCTATGGGAGCAGAGGAGTCGCCCCCTGCTGGTCACTGCACAGAAGTTACGTTTGGTTGCGTCTTTTTGCTAAACTCTGTGAATGTCGACGCGCGGATGAAGCGCGGTTCAAGAGAACTTTATTAAATTATAGTTTAAATGACAAACATCCTCACCGGTGGTTATTGAAGTAGCTCATAAACATTGTTATACCAGTTAAAAACTAGGCACTCAAAAGTACATTTGAATAAACTATTTCTGGATGAAACTAGACACAAGTAAAGGAGTCGACACAATCCGTCACCTGCTGAATATTTCACGTGTGAATCATGGACAACAAAACAAAGACTAAACAGGTTGAACGTGGACGGGTGTGGCCGACAAAACACCCCGAGGTGTGTGTGTGTGTGTGTGTGGAGATAAAATAGACAAAAGGCCTGCTCTTATTTTGAAAATATTTGACTAAGATTTCTTTCTTCTCTTCAGGAGATATCGGCCCAAAACATCTGATTATTATCTTCTCCCATGATGCATCTTTGCAGCCGTGAGGAGCGTGCAGTTGGATTCAAAGCCGTCCCCCCTCCCCCCTACCGCCCCCCCCACCCCCACCCCCCCACCTCCCCCCGCCCCCCCCGTCCCCTGCCAGAATCAGATTTCTCACACCTGTGGATTATCAGCTGGAATCTTTCCTTTTTTTATAGCTATTTTTTGGCACCGTCCCCATGAACTTGTCCATCATCATCATCATCATCATCATCATCTCCTCCTCTTCCTCCTGATGTTTAACAAACAATTCGTCCGGCTCCCACTCACTCAAAAGCACAAGAAACTGTGCGACAGACGTTTCACGATGAGAGAAACTTTATCCAGCTGGAAACCCGAGAAGGAAACTCACAGACACACACACACACACAGACACTCACACACACAGACACACACACACAGACACTCACACACACAGACACACACACACAGACACAGACACAGACACACACAGACACAGACACACACACACACACACACACACACACACACACACACACACACACACACACACACACACAGACGTGCAGGATTCTGGGTTCTGATCTGAATCTTTGTGGTTTCATTTGTCTCATCGTCCTTTTAACACATTTGGCTACAAACACGTTGGCGGTTGACGTGTTTTTGTTGTTTTGTTGTTTTAAATGCTTCTAACCAACGAGAACAACGATCCACTTTAATAACTGACGTTTGACGTCGATACAGGCAGAAATAATGCAGCATCGTGTAAATCAGGAGGAAACAGACGGTTGTGGGTCGCTTCATTCGCTGCTTCACCTCCATCCTCTCGAGTGGAAGTGGTGCGCTACACAGGAGGTGGAGGTGGTGGAGGAGGAGGTGGTGGAGGCGGTGCTGGAGGAGGAGGTGGTGGAGGCGGTGGTGGAGGTGGAGGAGGAGGAGGTGGTGGAGGCGGTGGTGGAGGGCGTTGGAGGTGGTGGAGGAGGAGGTGGTGGAGGCGGTGGTGGAGGTGGAGGAGGAGGAGGTGGTGGAGGCGGTGGTGGAGGGCGTTGGAGGTGGTGGAGGAGGAGGTGGTGGAGGCGGTGGTGGAGGTGGAGGAGGAGGAGGTGGTGGAGGCGGTGGTGGAGGGCGTTGGAGGTGGTGGAGGAGGAGGTGGAGGGCGTTGGAGGTGGTGGAGGAGGAGGTGGAGGGCGTTGGAGGTGGTGGAGGAGGAGGTGGAGGGCGTTGGAGGCGGCGTGGACTCGGTTCAGCGCGCAGCGACGAGGCGCTGGGAGCAGTTTGTTGGGTGAAGTTTGGCGTCCTGATGTTTTTAAAGGTTTTAAATCCCGGCAGGTAGAAGATGAACCCGACTCTGAGTTTCGGGACTCGGACGAGTCGCCGTGTTTTGTGTGTTTGTCTCAGGCTTCGACGTGCACTGATCTCCAGTCAGACAAGTATTTATTTTGTTTAGAAAAACCTTAAGATCGTTCTTGTTGTTTGCTTTGCTGCAGAGAAGAAGCTCAAACTGAATTTTAAAAGTCTTAAAACGAGGTGTGGTGTCGTGGTGTCGTGGCCCCGGTTTGGAACAACTGTCTATTCGTAGTGATTCAGGCGACGCTTCGTACGAGAAGCTCAAGCAGCCTGGTTGTAAATAATAGAGACCCGTCGCCTGTAAACTGTTAGTTGTTTCGATATCGTGTTCATTTGTTTTGTCCTCTTGTTTATCCAATGTTTACAGAAACTGTCTCCAAGTTGCCTTTACAGTCCCTGTAAGAACCATCACACAAGTGTCCCCACGGCGGACTTCATGTCCAATTTGACCTCCTTGTGAAGCCATAAAAGATGTGGAAAAATTCTCCTCATTTTGATTTGAGCGCTTGTTGAGTTTTTATTGATTGAAATATTGTGTCAATCACGACCAATCAGAGTCCTTCAAACCACGGCAGAGATGTCTGGTTCTTCATTGGAACGGTTCCTCGGAGAAAAAGCCCTCCGTCTCCACATCTCACTTCTCCTCAGTTTCAGCTTCTACGGCTTCTTCTTCTCCTTCTAAACTTCTTCTTCTTCCTCCCCTTTGTTTTCTTCCTGGTCTCAACCTTCTTCTTGCCGACATTCTTCTCCTCCCTCTACTTGTATTTTCACTTCTCCTCGAGCCTCCAACATTTGGGCAGTTGAGGACCTCCCCCATGGTCACGTGACTTCACCTCAGCTAAAGGAGGACGTTTAGTAGTCTGGCTTGTAGGGCGACAGAAGCAGATGTTCTCACTTCCTGCAGGTTTTCTCTCATGGTGTAAAACTGAAATGGTTCCTCATGAAGACCGAACACACCAGAGGAGCGGGTCAGTTTCTGAGGGTCCGATAACCATTACAGCCCACGTGCTGTGTGTTCAGTGTCTCGCTGAGCCGTGACCTTTGACCTGCTGAGCAAAATCCACCTGGTTAAACACACCTGTGGGTTTAGTGAGATACGACACGAGTTTCTCTCCAGCGGCCTGAGAGCTTCCTCGTGTGCCGCCAATCCTGACGTTCTGACGGAGGACAAACAACTAATCTAAGCTCCTTTTATTGCACCTTGGGGCTCCTGAATGTTTCTGTTGAATGTTTCTGTGAAGCAGACCGGCAGCAGCATGTTCACCGTCACTGTGACATTCTGAGAATCATCAGAAAAACCGTTCAGGGGTTTTTCCCACTGAAAGCAAATCCCAGAATTCAGTTGCATGTGTTTTTTCTTAAAGTTTAAAAATGCAAACATGGGACCAATGAGAGCCAAGTGGGAGGTGTGCTCGTCCAATCAGGAGACTCGGCTTCATCCTTCTGCCGTTTGAATGAAGCCGGTTCTCAGAGGGCGGATCAGTGGAGGAACCAGACTCAATAGACAGGTCGGATGTCTGAAGACGCTACAATGTGTCTTGAAAAGGTGTGTGTGTGTGTGTGTGTGTGTGTCGTCAGGCCTCGACACGCCTGCAGCGTTTAGTCAGGAATGCGTGTTGCGTGTCGTTGAGTCAACGCTGAGCCACGCAGAGCGAGCGGGGACCAGAAACCGTCTCCGCTCGGTTTCACTTCCCCGCCGGCGTTGGTTTCCAGTAAAATGCGTCCTCGTGTCGGGACGCTGGTGGCGACGCGTCCTTCGTGTTCCCTTTTTCACAGGTCTGACGTTCTGCGCCACTATCGGGTGTGAGACACCGTTCTGAAATCGAATGAGCAATAAAACTGTGAATGAGCCGTTGCTTTCTACAAAGATCCTTCATTTAAATCCAAAGCGACTCGCATTTGTAACCCGTGGTTTTACGTTTTGCCCGGGGGGCAGTTTGGGGTTGAGTGTCTTGCCCAGGGACACTTCCGCATGGGTTCCAACCGACAACCCTGCTGTTTACGCAAAGCTATAGAAACGCAAATGAAAGATCCCTCAGAAATTAGTTATGAAAAATATAAAGAAAATACAACTAAGGACAATGAACAAAAAGGTGCACAAAAAATGACTGTAAAATATGTCAAACACTGGATCAATAACGTAAAAGAATATGTGATAACAAGTGAAATAGAAATCAACAGGTGGCGACATCTTTTCTCTTCTTACAGTTTTTCAATTGGTGTAAGTGACTTAAAGGTTAACGTGTACACGTCTCGGTCTTCAGTGCCCCCGTGTGGAGAAGCACTTCTTGTCTCTGGAGGACAGTTGGTACTTTGATGCTTCTACCCTGAGGAGGTCGGTGGGCCTGTGTGAGCAGGTAGCGCTGTGTGTGTGATTACAGGGTGCACAAATAACAGCCCTGTTGGCTGGAATGGCAGCATAACAACTCGCAGCTGACACGCGTTTTGCTCTCACATGTACGGAAGCTTATGAGGCGAAACGCAAACGTCAGGACTGTTTCTTTTACAAATTACAGTCAGAGTCCGTTTCAACTAAAATCCCATGTTGAAGTTTTGGAAAGGCCCACGATGATCTACATAATGTCACGGCTGACTAATGGTCCAGAATAGAATGACCTCTGCGACCTACTATCCTATGTGTTTTATTTTATCTTCTATGATCAAAAATCACCGTAAAACCTTTTGAAAAAAGTCATGAAAACGTCCGTTTAGTAGGTCAATAAAATCATTCAAGTAAGAGTCAAGCATGTCGGCAAAAAGTACATTCAAAACGTATCCCATAGAATGTAGAAAACAATTCTGAATACAAATATTATGTCAATGTCATGAATAGAAAATCAGAATATATTAATTTCAAGAAAATATCGAGACAAATACACCCAAACCTTTTCTGTCCAAAATGGAATGAATGTTTCTGCCAAGTCATTGTATTGTGTATTTTTGTCATATACTATAATTTCTTTAAATATGAAATGATAAATATAAATGTTTTTAATCGTTTTGCTTTTGTTTATTCTTTTTTGTGACAGCCTGTTATCCCACTGGTTCCTCTTTTACTTTTCACAGGAATCTGTCACAAAACCTGATTAACAGGAAGTTTCTTCCTTCCCTTCTCTGATTTCATCCTCGTATATTGTAGGGGACTACAATGCCCGAATTCACCGAGCCCCTTTGGGAGACAGGGGCGTAACCCTGGTGACTGAATGTTAAAAGGAAGTCAATGGAAGGGGGGGATGTTGTATGGAAATAAACGGCTACACGCTGTAGCCAAAAGGAATACTTCAAAGCTTGTTTCCAGGCTCCTACAATATCATTTTTTTAACTAAGAGGCCCAGAAAATGGAAGTTAAGTTCCCTGCTAGAACTGGTATCCACGCAACCCAATCCCAGAGGCAACCTGTCATCTCACTCCTAAATCACAAGGAAACCTAAAAAAAATGTCTTGTGAGGAAACTGCTTGGATAATAGGTTGCCACAAAAAGAAAATATATACATTCAATAAATGTTCAAAACAATGTTCAAAAACATGTAAAAGAAATATATCAAATTAAATAAATATATTTGAAATGGATTAAAAGATAATGAAGGCAGAAACGTGTGTTTATCACATCTTGTTTTCTTTAAAATGCCAAGAAAAACTGAAAAACCTTTTTGAGGGAACCTCTGTGATACCAGGCTGTCAAAAACTAATTTAAAAAAGCACTCAAGAATATTCAAAGAAATCTTGAAAAATACATTTACAAATATATTTTAAAAATATTGAATACTAAAAAGATAATACTTAACAGAATAATGAAACAAGGGGAGGGATATATTTAAAAAAATACTCCAGAATCAAAGAATAATAATTAGAAATGTAATGAAATAATCCCTTATTTCATTATATTTCTAATTACTATTCTAATGACGGTGACTTGTTTACCACATATCTTGTTTTCTGCGAAATATTAAAGGAAAACAAAAAGAAAATCGTCTTTTCAAAGAATCAAATACAATTATAATTTGAATGATAATAATAAGGGAAGACAGAAACTTGTTAGCCACATATCTTGTTCTCTGCAAAATTCCTAAGAAAACAGCCAAATTTGCAATTTGCAATATTAGTCCATACAAAATAAAATCAATTGAAATGAACAATATGTTGTCGGAAAAAAATTCAACTTCCGATTTCTTTGAATTTCATTTTTTTTGTAAACAACCAAATGACATAATAATCCTTAGATAAGGATTTAAAATTAATTTAAAATGAAATTTGAATAACCCTCTAAAATATATTGAAAATAATATTCAAAAAAAATCACAACATAAAAAATGTCAAAAAATATTCATTTTTTTAAACAAATAAATAGGGACTGATAAATAAACATCTTATTTTTCTTAATTTGTTTAATATTTTCCATAATTTCTTTTTTTGAAAGCTTATGTGAAATATGCAATATCTCTTGCTATTTCAATTCATTTTTCATTGTTTTTTGTGGCAACATAATATCCACTGTTTCCCCACAAACACACAAAAAGAAACCAAAATACATTAAAAAAGTCCCCAAATTACCAATAGAAATAAAGAGAAAATACTAGAAGCAGTAAATGTTACAACTGACCTTAACCTAAACTTACCATTAAAAAATATTTTAGAAAAAGTAGAAAAACAACACTGTAGTATTGTTGGTAGTGAGTGAGTTTGAATGAGATTCTTAGTTCTAGAGTGACAGACAACACACAAAGCTCAAACCGTCTTGTCAGCGGTTTTCGAAGGATTCGCGTTGTCAGCGCTTTCTTCTTTCAGCACAATGACATCATCACCATGACGAAGAAAAGGGAAAAAAAGAGTCAGACCTGTGGGTAAAGACCGTAGACTGACGGAAATGACTCCCGATACTTTACTCAGTAATGGAGACACTCCGCACCTTCAACGTGGAGATAAAACACTTGATCAAGTCATTGAACTACAAAGTAAATTGTTTCCAGAATGATGAGCGTATGTTAACATAACAAAGAGCAACTCATTTATTCTGGAAACAAATGTTGTGATAAAGATGTGTTAAACTTTATGTTCTCGTTTTAAAGAAAAGCAAACTCTAAAGACGACGCTTTTCTTTATATTAAGCTTACATATTCATTATATATTAAACATTTATTATATATTACTACATTTTCTTAAAAACGACAAAACTTGTGACTTTCCGTCCGCAGAAATACCATCAATATATATATTCATAGTTTTATGCACTCTTTTGGTGGAGCTACAATAGAAGTTTCCCTTTGCTTTCAGTCCTTGTGCTAAGCTAGGCTAACCTAACCTAGCCAGGCTAACCAAAAGCAATGACAATGCTCCCCAGTATGTCCTCTGTCTCTGAATATGAGACACAAGATACGGACGTCCCTCAGGACGAGACACATGCTGGAGTCACCGGTTATTCAACACTCGGCTTCTTCTTCCCTCTCGGGAAGTCAAAGCACATCAGGACAGAATATTGAGTTCTTGGGTGTGTGAAAAAACACCCGAGGATCTATTTAACTGTATTTAGACGTATCGTCTGCTAACCTGGGTGTCCCCTGGACAAATAAGAACTTCACATGCAGCAGTATCTTTTGGTACATAGACTGTTTTTTTTTTATTCCAAATGTGTGTCTACATATTGAACATCAGAGGGCTGGAACCCTACAGTCACGCACACGCCAATATCAATACTAATGATGACAAGAGAATCATCAGCGCGTATCGGCCGTCTGTCCTGCTGAAGGGCAGAAAAAAGGAAACAAGTCAACGTGATGACATCGGGACTCGGGCGGCACGGACGCACACGCACACACACACGCACACACACACATTCCTGTTTTTTTCCTTATTCATAAACCATTTCTTTGTTTCATTTTCTAAACATTTTATACGCAATTTTATTGTTTACAAAAATATTAAAATAAACAAAAACTACAGGCACTGATCTGAAATAAAACTTCCATAAATTAAATATTTAAAAAATCCCCTTCTTTCGGTCGATGTGATTGGCCGATATGTGAATCCGGGTGACCCCCGACCTCTTACATGCCGGCCTCGAATCAACATGACATCAATTTTAAGGAGTTACCTCCAAAAAGGGAGTAGAGAGGGAAGGATAGTCCGATAAAGAAAGTGATATTACAATCTCAGTTGTAGTTTTTCTCCCTGGGAATGTGTGTGTGTGTGTGTGTGTGTGTGTGTGTGTGTGTGTGTGTGTGTGTGTGTGTGTGTGTGTGTGTGTGTGTGTGTGTGTGTGTGTGTGTCAGCTCTATTACTCACCGAAGGACAGTTGTACTGAGGAAGCTCCTCTCTTTTTAGGGACAGTTTAAAAATATTAGATTTGTGAAAAGAGGTGAAAACCTTTTGTTAACACCCTCAAAACCCCAAATAACACATTGTATTGAAATGCTACAACTGGTTTCACCACTAAAACACAAACTAAAATAATCAAAATGTTGCACTCCACTTTATCTGGAAATTGTCACAACATACATGAATTTGCATATCAAAGGAGAAATAATAATATAATATACCAGAATGACATCTCCCTTCAACAAATGCTGACTGCGTTGTGATAAAATGAGTCCCTCACCGTCATCGGTGTCCGTTTTCCCAAATCCGATCTTGTTGCCCCATTTGGACAGATTTTGAAATTGGAGGAAAAAACTCTGCAGCTGGACGTGATATTTGACTGGATTGTTTAATCTATTCTGATGATGTAACTTTAATTAGTTCAAACAACAGAAGAGCAGTTCAGTTTTTCTCTTTCTGAGGGCGTGGTTAGCCTAGCTTAGCATAAGTACGGGAAGCGGGGGGGAAAAATGTCCGCGGTTCTTAAATACACCCAGTAACAAGCTCACTGATTAACACATCGTACCTCTCTGGAAATCAGTACAAAAGAGGAGTTCTGGATCCACTTGTCTGCCCAAGCGGGCGGTTAAATCCAGTGTAGCATTACAGCATTGTGTAATTAGCAGCTAGCTAGATGGTTAGCTGTTAGGTGGCTAGGTTGCCACCTCCACCATGCTTTAATGCTAAACTGGTAACGGAGGATGAGCTGAAAAGGCTCGGCGGAATTGGGGGAGCGGCAAAGTACACTAGTAGCACACCTGTTAGCTAGCATCAAAGCCTGTTGGACCAAACAAGTTAGCCAAATTACTATCCAGCCGTCCATTGCTACCTAGCTAGAATGCTAATTGCCCCATGCTGTCATCACATTACATGTCATTTAGCTGACGCTTTTATCCAAAGCATTTCAACCATAAGGACACATGATGCTACACAGGTTGCAGAAAGTGAGCTTTGCTACGCTGTGAAAAGTGACTATCAGGTTGTTACATTGAACTCATTAAGTGCGTAACTTGATTTAAGTCAGTTTATGACAATGTCCGCTCGGCTGCAATTTTGTTTCTGTGGCAGTTTTAAGTGAGGCCAAATGTTTGTGCTAAGCTAGGCTAACCGAGTCTGGTCTCTCTCTCTCTATTAAATTCATGTATATGATATTTAGATCCATCTCAACTTGTCATTCTTTAAAACATTCTTTTTTTTAAAGACTCTTTAAAAAATGGTAGCGGAAATGTTCCACTGCGTATTCACTGATGCTAGTTTCCGATTGGCCGACTGTTACCAGGACGTATGATGTCTCCTGTCTCCTGGTGAAAGAGACGCCACGCGGCCCAGCGCGGCTCGGTACACTTCAGGTGATTGACGCGTCGACCTCGTAGAGCAGACAGTTTAATAGACATGTGAATGAACGACCCGGGGTCATGGAGAGCCGCGACCTTTCGGAGCCGCTCAGAGGATCGACAGATGACTGCACAGCTGCTCTGCTGCCGCGCGTGACCGTGTGCACAGCAGGTCTCAACATCTGGTTCAGTACTCAAACGTCAAGGGAAAGTCCTCCTCGCCGAGGTGGAGGACTGAGCGGGGGGGCGACAGATGAGCCCCCGGGACGATTTATCTGCACGTTTTGTTTGTCCGTCTGCAGCCCGACTCAAGTGACCAAGTACCTGTTTAACGGAACGTTGCATTCATCCACCTCGCGTACCGTTAAAGCGGTTTAATACGATCCATTCATGTTTCCCGCCATCAGATTGGTTTAGTCCGTCCGTTTAGTGGTTTGATCCATCGAACCAATGTGGCCTTGTTTCTAGGGACGACCCCTCAAATGGGTCAAAATGGTTTCCCCCAGCGGCCTCCCAGTTTTGGACCATATGTGTCATTGGGGCCGAAAACGTGGTTTTAAAACCTTGACCTTTGCCCCCCGCTGTTGACCGCTCACACAGCCTGCTTTTGCGTCAGTTGTGACCCACCAGTAAGTCCGTCGGCGGGCGCGTTGGCGTCCTCGGGGGCGGCTGTGGCCGCGGTGGGGGCGGCTGTGGTCTGCTGTTGCTCTGCCGCGGACTTGGCGCCCCCCCGCCCCCGTCGCTGTCAGCTTTGTTCGCCGGCATTGGTGGAGGCGGCGGCGGGAGGCGGGGCAGCGACATGGACATGGAGTAGTGGTTGTGGTGATGGGGGTTGTGTCGGAGGTGGTGACCCCCGGGGGGAGGCACCCGGGAGCAGGAGGACGTGGAGGAGGACGAGGAGGAAGGAGGAGGCAGAGGAGGTGTGAGCGCGGCCGGCCTCGAGCTCTGGATCCGCCGGCACTCCTGGCAGATTCGCACGTGGCTGCAGCCCTGCAGGAAGCCACGCAGCGGGGGGGGCGGGGCCACCAGGGCCGACGCCGGAGGAGGTGCGCCGGCGGCGGTGTGGCCTCCCAGCGAGTCTTCCAGCAACCTCAGTGGCCCCGGCCCCAAACCAGGGAGCCCTCCCGTGCCCGGCCCGCCCGTCATGGAGCCCACGCCGCTGTAGAGTTTCCCGTTGCTGAGGCGCATCTCGCGCACCAGGCGGATGGGCCGCGGCGTGGCCAGCGCCAGGCGCGACGGGTGACGCAGGACTCCGCCCCGGGCACTGCTCAAAGGTCGGCGGCGCCGGGAGCGAGAACTCTTCTTACAGGAGACGGCGTTTCTGAACTCCGTCAGCATCTCATGACAAACGGAGACCTGCGAGGGAGGAACGCGTTCATTAATCCCACAGATGTTCACACGAAACAGGATTCTGATGATCATTTAATCTGATGGCAATTAAGAAACGTGAAGGAGGACTTGAGCCTTGAGACTTGATTATGCATTTTTGACATGATTATTATTTTACGCAGCATTATTAAAAATGCAAAATGAACACATGTTACATCATATTTTAGAATGTTTTTAGACTAAACAGAAACTTTTAAATAAGAAGGTATTGCCTTCCGAGGGATATCAGTCAAAGCATTATAATTATATAAAAGGCATGTTTTGTTTTAATTAATATAGTTGTTTTCTTTGTTAACCTGTTCCTCCTACGTGGTTAACTGAGTTAGCCGGATAACTTTCAGGATGACGTGGTTCAGGCTTATCGGTTCCCTGAAGCAGGTTTGTCTGAACCTGAACCTTCATCTGGATCAGTTCTCCTCGTTGATGCAGGAGCGACATCCTCTGGCCTGTAGCGCCCTCTAACGGCGGTTCACTGGTGTTACATCAACTATTTACATCGACTTATTACTTTTTGTCGGTTGCTAAACGTCAGCGGACACAACCGGAGTCACGTGTGCAAAACTCTCCATCTGCACAGCAGCATCATGAGGACCGAACTCTAGATCCTTTCCAGTGCTTGAACACAGTGAACTTACGCACTGATCACATGACGTCATGACGCACACACAACCTGCACAACACTGTGGATCCACTGCACTTTGTTCAGATGCAACACGCTGCTGTCAGAACTGAACCACACATTCAACACGGAATGAGCCTCTGAAACACTGAGGACTCTATTCAGCTGAAAGTTGTTTAGACGTGTTAGTGAACACACACACACACATATATGTATATATACATATACACATATATGTATATATACATATATGTGTATATATACATATATGTATATATATTACAGTATATACAGGTAGAGCTCAGAATGGAAGAAGGAAGACGGGTTGGTGGAGACACAGAAGACAAAGAGCTGTTACTTCAGATGGAATAAGGCTTCACTTATGGACCATGTGGGGAACCACGTCTCTCACTGAGCGTTGAGGGTGGAACCCGATCTGCAAACATCCACAGTGGCGTCTGTGATGCAACTTCTCCATCACACAAACAGGTGAGAGGAGTTTCTCCTTTACCTTTTAGGTGTGATGGTGATGAGAACCTGTGTCCTGATGCTACAGAGGCCGGATCAGCCCTCACTTATTTGTTCACATTACAGTCTGTACTTTACTTTCTACCTTTTTCTCATTACTGTAATTCTGTAAATTACTACAGACGATTGAAGCAAACGGCTCATTTTTATTTACCTTAAAGAATTGTTATGTTCTAAAAATGTAATAAATCAAGTGAAGGAATGTGACTCTTTTCTTTGAAGAAAATCTTTGTATGACGTCACTGAAACGGTTCAAAGTGTGAAGATGAACAGTGAGTATTTTGTGTGTTTGTACTCTCAGTGTGTCCTGAGTGACAGTGTGTGTTGCACTGAGCCTGTGTGTGTTGAGAGTTGTGTTGCTTGCAGTGAGTTGTGAGGTGATGTGAGCGGTTTATCTCAGGTGTTGCTGTGCAGGTGGAGTCTGAGTTTTGCACACGTGACTCTGGTTGTCCTCGCTGACGTTTAGCAACCGACAGAAACTCTAATACAAACTCTGAACTACTACCAGATCTCTATTGAGATAAGTAAATTATAACCCTAAATATAAAATATAACATCATGTAAAATAAAAAATAAATAAATAAATGAAAACAACCAACACAAACAATCCAACTTAAATAAATGAAAATATAAAATACACAGAGAAATATCAACCAAAATTCATTCAAGAACATTTTATACTGTCAAAAAATGAGGAAAAAGACGCTCTTCCTTTAAGTTTATTTGCCGTATTGTTAAAAAATCCTGGTTTTGGTTCAAACTAACGAGACGGTTTGAGCGCCGATCCGCCTTCGAGGAGCCGACATGTCTGATGTCAATCATCTCAGTGATCTGAGCGGGATGATCGGACATTTGATCGACTTGAACCACGTACGAGGAACATATATAGAATCCCTGATTATTATGTGCTCACAAGCTCACACAGACACTTTAATACACAAACTCACACACACATACACACAAACACACAGACACACTTTAGTACACAAACACACACAGACACACTTTAGTACACAAACACACACAGACACACTTTAGTACACAAACACACACAGACACACACACACAAAGGCGGGTGACCTGCAGCTGAGGCCGGGGGCGGGGCCAGATGAAAGAGGAGGAGGAAGAGGAGGAGGGGGGATGAAGGGTTACCTCGTCCGTCTCAGCGCTGCGGCGCGTCGACCACAGGAACTCCATGACGGCCACAAAGACGGCGATGATGAGGCCGCAGATCAGGACCACGAAGATCCCCCCGATGTTCTCCATGCCGAGCCCTGAGACCCGGGGGGGGACATCACCATGAGGGGACGCGTTTGTCCTCCGGAGAACGTGCGCGAGTCTTTGACATGTTAACGCTGAGCTTATTAGCACAGCAGCATTAGCATTAGCATGAGCGTTAGCTCTGAACGAGAAGGACGTTTTGGACCTTCTGCATTCATTCACAACCGGACACCCACCTTTGGCCCGGTGGTCTTCCTCTTTGAGACACTGCCCCCCCTCCCACCAGCGTCTCTTCAGTATCTCCAGCCGGTTGCTCTCCTGCAGCTGTAGGATCCCCAGAGTGATCTCGTCTCTGTAGGGAGAACCTGAGGACGGAGGAAGGGGAACCACAGCATCCATCAGAACCTCTTCATCCACCGTCTGTCCTGATCCAATAAGAACAAACCCAAAGCTTGTCTGTCTCCAGGGTGAAGGATGAGGAAGACTTGGTTGGACGCGAGGCAGAAGGCCTCCGTCTCAGCCGGACTTCCTTCTCTTCAGCCTTTTCCAAGTGGATGGACGTTGTTTCCCTTCCTCACACTTTTTGAGAACGTGTTTCCTCACATTACGTCTAACTACCGAAAACCAAACCAAATATTCTCAATCACAGACTTTTATTTGTGTCTTTATATTTTATCACTGCTATTTTTACTTAATCAACGATGACGTGAAAACTCGTCCCATCAGTAAAACCCATTCAGATACAAACGTGTCGTTTTTTAATATTTGTTTTAGAACTTGATTGATTGGGTGAATAAATCCCTGTCTTGTCTGAACTCACACGCCTTTTCCTTCGGTCTGCTGTCGTCTCACCAGGTTCCACTGAGATACGTGAAGTAACACCAATTGTTCACCAGTTTCCTCTGATCGCCTCCTGGGTTCTGTTTCACCTGCTGGGTTGGGATTGATCCTTCTTGAGGGCAGAATAGGATCTGGGTGGATTCCAGTGATGGTTCATGTTTTCACTAATTACCACCTCAGGGATCGAACACCAAGACCAAACGACTTTAGAGCAGCTGCACCTTCTATTCTTCTCTTTTGAAGCTAATGCTATTCGGTTAGCATGGGAGACAGCGAGGGGGGGGGGCCCCGAGCTCCAACACTCCTCCTTGTTCCATTCTTCTCTCTATGGAGTCAGTTCAGTCTCAATAATTTCAAATGCACACAGAAAGACTCACAAATACAAAACGGACGGATGCACAAATCCTTGTGAATCTTTCTGTGTGCATTTGAAATGAGTGAGACTGAACTGACCCCTGATCAAATCTGTTCCTCCCACCTCTGTTAGCGATGCTAAGCTATGCACGAAACACTCTGCAGGCTGGCTTTAATTTGTCCGAGACCAGCATGATGAGAAGAGGGAGAAACACCACCAAGGACCAACATGTTTTCTGGATAACTTTTACCAGAAGAACATGAGGGAGGCTGAAGATAAATGTAGAAACTGGTTTCATTCCGTCTTTCTCTCTGAGCTCTAAACTCTTGTCTAAACGTGTTGTGGAATTCTCTCTACTTGCGCCCCCCCATCAGTAGAGGAACGCCCCCCCAGCAGAAGGCCCCGCCCCCTGTCACTCACCCAGGGGCATGCCGATGCCGTATCCCTTGGTGTCCAGCAGCCCTCCGATCTGCGTGAGGTTGCAGTTGAGGCTGCGGTAGTACTCGTTCATGGTGCTCTCCATCAGGAAGGCGTACCTGGAGTTGAGGACGCGGGCGATGCCCTCCTCCGTGCTCTTCACGAACACGCTGGGCTGCTTGGAGTACATGTAGTTCCACATCCGCTGGTACGTCTGGTACCGCGAGTTCTGGAGGAATAAGGGGGGGGGTCACTGAACATCCTGGTACCTTTGGTGGGTTCCAAGATTGAAGGTAAGTCATCAAATGTTCCTCCTTCCTCAAAGTATGACTGCTGGAACTCAACCCAGACATTGATCCGAGGCCCCCCGGCTCACCATGAAGAAGGTCATGGTGGACCCCCCGTGGATGGTGCCGTACTGGATGTTTGTCTGGTCGGCCAGATCGTCCGGAGACTCGATGGGGGCCTCCATCCTCTGCACGGTGAGAAAGGCCGCCAGGTTGGCCGTGTAGGAGGAGATGATGATGAGGGTGAAGGCCCACCTGAGGGAGCAGAGAGGAACATCAGCTTCCACCTACTTTTCCCCCAAGAACTCATCAATCATCAATCATCACCATGAACGCGGGAGGAGCAGCACCGGAGAGATGAGCGAGGCCCGAGGGACATGATGGGGACAGACAGACAGACAGACAGACAGACAGACGCAGACAGGTGATTACGTTCAATCAGTTCCCTGAAAATGATCAATTCTGATTGGTTGGACTGAGTGTGATCGTAAATATGTTTACTTGATGATGTCGTAGTTTAGTTACATTTGTTAGTCAGACAGACAGACAGACAGACAGACAGACAGACGCAGACAGACAGACAGACAGACAGACAGACGCAGACAGACAGACAGACAGACAGACAGACAGACAGACAGACGCAGACAGACAGACGCAGACAGACAGACGCAGACAGACAGACAGACGCAGACAGACAGACAGACAGACGCAGACAGACAGACGCAGACAGACAGACAGACAGACAGACAGACGCAGACAGACAGACAGACAGACAGACAGACAGACGCAGACAGACAGACAGACAGACAGACAGACGCAGACAGACAGACGCAGACAGACAGACGCAGACAGACAGACAGACAGACGCAGACAGACAGACGCAGACAGACAGACGCAGACAGACAGACAGACAGACGCAGACAGACAGACAGACAGACAGACAGACGCAGACAGACAGACAGACGTTGACGAAGGTCCCTCTGCCTCCATGAGGCTGAGAGCCGTCACAGTATTGATACTAATGGCTGCTCCAGTCCCTCCAGCTTCACTCCTCCATCTGTCTGACCACAGCTACTGGGAGTAAGGGAGGAGGAGGAGGAGGAGGAGGACGAGGAGGAGGAGGAGGACGAGGAACCAGTTGTAATTTCAGTCTCCACAGACGGATGTTTGCTTTGAAAACCTTTGTTGAAATTCATCTCTTTTAACGAGCAAACGAACACTCGTTAAACTTGTTGGAACTTGTTGAAACAGTTGGAGGCAATAAATGATCTGAGAATAATAAGAATAACTATATGAAGTAGGAGTAAACATCTACACACATATTGAATTGTATGGTTTATTCAGGTTAGAAGTCCCCAAACCGCCCGAACAGACAGAGGAAACATCTGGAGCGTTAGCAGCTGGTTTACGGAGGAGGACAGAGGACACGAGAGCAGCGGAGACGGAACGGGACATCACATGAGGACATGTTCACCTTCAGCCAATGTTCAGCTGAAGGAGGGAGACCCCCCCCTCCCCCCCACCCACAGCCGCGCTGCACCCACCAGACGCCGCTGACGCAGCGGGTGGAGAGAGCTCGCGGCATGATCTCCGAGCCCTGCTGCATGAAGCCCCCCACGGGGAACCACAGGCTGTTCCCCAGCGTGTACTGGTTCTCCAGGACGTCCCGGCGGTCCCGCATGCACGGGTGAGGGTTGTACCACTCGTAGGGGCTGAGCCTGCAGGGGGGGGGGGGGGGACACGAGATGAATCACCTTCATATGAGGATGATTGAATGATTGCATTAAGTAACTGTGTTCCTCACACACACACACACACACACACACACACAGCAGCGTGTTACCTGGCGGCGAGGAAGAGCACGCAGCTGACAGCCAGGTAGGCCAGCAGCATGAAGAGCCACACGGCCGGAGAGAAGGGATCCAGGAAGGAGAAGTAGCCGGGCTTACGGCTCTGAGAACAGAGAAGATGTCTTACAAATGCTGTGAAATCAAAACGTGACGTCAGTGTGTTTTTCTGCAACTTCAAATATTGATTAACGACAATCAGGAAGTTTTTACTGAAACCAACAATTAGGTGACGTCACTATGAGAAGCTGCAGTTCCTTGAATGGCCAGCAGGCCGTGCTGAGATGAGAAGGAAAAGATCTAATCTCCAGCTGGTTTCTGACAGCTGTCAATAACAAATAATCAAATAAATCTAAAGCTTCATTCCGTCTTTGATGTTTGTACTGAACTTTCACTCATCAACAAGACAAAGTTTAGGCTCCAATCATAAAGTTTCACTTTGGGGAGGTGCTAAGGTCTCCAGCTGGCAGCAGTGAATTGTGATAATGAGCATCTGGTCCTCACACTGACAAACACAACCTTCACTGTCTGACAGTCGGGGGGTTTGGGGGGAAAATGTCTCCTGCAATCACTCAGATCGACTTTCATTTATTTTGTGACCTTCAACTTCACTTTATGTAAATCATGAAAAACAACAAAAAAAGATGAAACTGGGAGCTTTGATGAAGCAGAAGAATTGTTTCCCATCAGGCACTAACAAGTGTGTGTGTGTGTGTGTGTGTGTGTGTGTGTGTGTTATTGTTTTCATTGGCTGATGCTACACTGGACTCACCGGGTTGACCCGGTACAGAATGCTGATCCCCAGAGTCATGAAGGGTTTGGAGAAGTCTATGACCTTCTCTCTCTCCGAGGTGATGGTGAAGCCGGCGACCGCCAGGTCGGCCTTCTGCGAGGGGGAGGGAGAGAGAGAGGGAGAGAGGGAGAGAGGGAGAGAGGGAGAGAGGGAGAGAGATTTTTGAGTTTTAGAAATCTTTGTCACATACACGACGACACTGAAGTCTAAATGTTGAGCTGCTTGGCGATCTGGACGCTGGCTCCACTGCGTTCTCCTCCTCTTGCGTCAGCCGGCCAGGATCCTCCTCGTCCACCGGATGGACGCCGCTCTGAGTCCACAGAAGCACCTTCCCTTCCTCTATTTATCTTCAGGATGATCTTCCTCATCCAGAAGACTTCCTGCTGGGTGTATCTCCCACTACCCTTCTTGCTCACGCCCTCCTGAGCAGTGCGAGAGAACTTCTCTAGGTCAGAGACGTATTCCTCCATGTGCACCCCCTTCATGTTCTTTGTTACCTTCAGGAAGAGCTTCACTCTCCCCCCCGTACCTGCTGGTCACCGTCCCACCAGAAGAGGCGCAGTCAGTGGAATCCCAGTCAGCAGAGGACCCAGATTCACCCTCTGGTTCTCCTTCCGTTCTTTGACCCCTTCTCAGCTCGAGAGGCTCCTCTGCTGCTCCTCGTCTTCCTTCTCTCCAGGGGGGCTTTACGTTCCCCCTCCTCCCCCTCCATGTCCTCAGCGCTGTTTTCAAACAGCATCTCATCAGCACGTGTCTCTTGACTTTTTCCCAGCTCCTCCGGCCCCCCTTCTTCACCCCCCCAACCCACCTGTTGAACCCCACTCACACCTTCTCTTCTCTCTTGGCCAACCTGTCTGACACCACCTGCCTCTTTATCCACCCCACACTCACCTGGCCCACCTGTTGGGCCTCAATCGTCCCCTCAGTCACTCTGTCACTCTCTGGCAGGCCGGCTGGACTCCACCCCCCCACACACCTCCCCCCCTCTCACACACCTGGCTCTCCCGCTCGTCCCCCCCCACACATCTGCCCTACCTGTTGGACTTCACTTGTCCCCCCCCACACATCTGCCCTACCTGTTGGACTTCACTTGTCCCCTACTGGCTCCTTTCACTCACCTCCCCACCCTGCTGGGCTCCACCCGTCCCCCTCTATCGTAACCTCTCCTCTCTCACTGACCCCACCCGCTCCACACACGTCCAGCACCTCGTCACAGGAGGCCTCTGGACCTGCCAGTCAGCTTCTCGCTTGGCAGACTTCATCTCCGGCTTCGCTATCCAGCAGTCGCTTGACTTCCTCGCTGTCACTGAGACCTGGATCACACCTGAGAACACCTCCACCCAGCCGCTCTCTCCTCTGCCTTCTCCTTCAGCCACACACCCAGACCCACAGGTAGGGGTGGTGGCACCGGTCTACTCATCTCACCCAACTGGAGCTTTTCTCTCTACCCTCTTCCACCGTCCACCCAACTGTCTCGTCTCTGTCATTCGCTCGCATGGCTTCTCCTACCACAGCTACGCCCATGACACCAACTAATTCTCTCCTTCCCTCACTCGGATCTCTGCCTGTCTGACTGACATCTCAGTGGATCCGCCCACCATCTGAAAATCAACCCCAGACAAGATTTAACTTCTCTTTCTGGGGAAAGATTCTCCTTCACGGGACCCGACTGTTAACTTTGAGACTCTGTGTTAACGTCCACTTTGACTGCAGGAACCTCGGCGTGACGTCGACAGCCGACTGTCCCTGACTCCAACATCACTGACAACACCATCCTGTAGATACTCGCTCTACAACATCAGGAGAACACGTCCTCTTCTCACTCAGGAGGTACTGATTCAGGCTCTTGTCGTCTCCCTCCTGGACTACTTTAACTCCTGCAGGTCTTCTGCTACCACCATTCAGCCTCTGCAGCTCATCCAGAATGCAGCAGCTCCACTGGTCTTTACATTACATTACATTACATGTCATTTAGCTGACGCTTTTATCCAAAGCGACGTACAATAAGTGCATTCAACCATAGGGTACAAACTCAGGAGAACAAGAAACAAGAAAGTGCAATTTCCTCAAATAAGCGAATTTACAATTTGCTATAGATGAGTGACGTCACAAGTACAATTTAAGTGCTGCAATTTGTTAGTCTTTAGTCGAGGTAGAGTCTGAAGAGGTGTGTCTTTAGTTTGCGGCGGAAGATGTGAAGGCTCTCTGCGGTCCTGATGTCTTCAGAGAGCGCGTTCCACCATTTCGGCGCAAGGACAGCGAAGAGTCGAGACCTAGTCGAGTGTTTTGCTCTCAGTGAGGGAGGGACGAGTAGTTTTGCAGATGCAGAGCGGAGAGTGCGGGTTGGGATGTAGGGTTTGACCATGTCCTGGATGTAAGCTGGACCCGATCCATTCACAGCATGGTACGTGAGCACCAGTGTTTTGAACTGGATGCGGGCGGCCACCGGTAGCCAGTGAAGAGAGCGGAGGAGTGGAGTAGTGTGGGAGAACTTCGGAAGGTTGAAGACCAGTCGAGCTGCTGCATTCTGAATGAGCTGCAGAGGTCGAATGGCGGTGGCAGGGAGACCTGCCAGGAGGGAGTTGCAGTAGTCCAGGCGGGAGATGACAAGAGCCTGAATCAGTACCTGCGCTGCCTTCTGAGTGAGAAGGGGACGTATTCTCCTGATGTTGTAGAGCGTGTATCTACAGGATCGCGTTGTCGCAGTGATGTTGGGAGTCAGGGAGAGTTGGCTGTCGAGTGTGACGCCGAGGTTCTTAGCAGTCGAAGTGGGCGTTAGCACGGAGTTTCCAAAGTTGACTGTCAGGTCCTGGGTAAGCGAGTCTTTTCCGGGAAAGAGAAGTAGTTCAGTCTTGTCGGGGTTGATTTTCAGATGGTGGGCGGACATCCACTGAGAGATGTCAGTTAGACAGGCAGAGATCCGAGCCGCCACCTGGGTGTCCGAGTGAGGGAAGGAGAGAATTAGTTGGGTGTCATCGGCATAGCTGTGGTAAGAGAAGCCTTGCGAGCGAATGACAGCGCCAAGAGAGTTGGTGTAAAGCGAAAACAGGAGGGGACCCAGCACGGAACCCTGAGGAACTCCAGTAGTAAGAGGACACGGTTCCGACACAGATCCTCGCCAGGTTACCCGGTAGGTGCGGCCATCGAGGTAGGACGAGAGAAGGGAGAGAGCAGAGCCTGTGACACCAAGTTCCTGAAGGGAGGAAATAAGGATCTGGTGGTTGACCGTGTCAAATGCAGCAGAGAGGTCCAGAAGGATGAGGACAGAGGAGAGAGAGGCGGCTCTAGCAGTGTGGAGTTGCTCAGAGACAGCAAGGAGAGCAGTCTCTGTAGAGTGGCCTGCCTTGAAACCTGACTGGTGGGGGTCAAGGAGGTTGTTACAGTGGAGATAAGAGGAGAGTTGATTAAAGATAGCACGTTCAAGGGTTTTGGACAAGAAGGGAAGAAGAGAGACCGGTCTGTAGTTGTTTTCTTCAGAAGGGTTGAGGGTGGGTTTCTTCAGGAGAGGGTTGACTCTTGCCTCCTTCAGAGAATTGGGAAAACAGCCAGATGACAGAGCGTTGTTGATGAGAAAGGTAAGGAACGGAAGAAGGTCAGGTGCGATAGATTGTAGAAGATGTGATGGAATGGGGTCAAGAGGGCAGGTGGTCGGACGGGCAGAGGTTACTAGGGTAAGAATTTGGTTAGGAGAGAGGGTGGTGAAAGAGGGAAGTGAGGGCGAAAGAGGTGAGGTCGGTGGGACGCGAGAAGTAGGTGGTGGGTTTGAGAAGGAGGAGCGTATGTCAGCTATTTTCTTGGTGAAGTAGTTGACAAAGTCTCCCGGAAGAAGGGTGGAGGGGGGAGGAGGGGTAGGGGGTTCGAGGAGATTGGAGAAGATCGAGAAGAGTTTTTTGGGGTTAGAGAATGAGGATTCGATTTTGGACTGGTAGAAAGAGCTTTTGGCAGCAGAGATAGAGGCAGAGAACGAGGAGAGGAGAGATTGAAATTCAAGCAGGTCGTCAGGTCGTTTATATTTACGCCATCTCCTTTCCGACGCTCGCATGGTGGCTCTCATGGCACGGACCGGTTGAGACAGCCACGGAGCCGGAGGGGATTTGCCAGTCCGTCGTGTCGTAAGAGGGCAGAGAGAGTCTAGAGAGGAGGAAAGAGTTGAGAGGAGAGTCTCTGCAGCAGCGTTTGGATGCAAGAGTGAGAAGGAGTCAGTTGAAGGGAGAGCTGATAGAACAGAGGATGCCAGCGAGGAGGGAGAGAGGGAGCGAATATTGCGACGAGCCGGTATAGAGTTAGTCAATGAGGGAGGTTTGTTAGTTATAGAGAGTGGAAGGGAGTAAGAGATGAAGAAGTGATCAGACACATGAAGTGGAGTTACAGAGAGGTTAGTGGTAGAGCAGTTTCTAGTAAAGATGTAGTCAAGGTGATTGCCGGCTTTGTGAGTAGGAGGAGAGGGAGTGAGTGAGTGAGTGTTTCTTGTTCTTCTGAGTTTGTGTCCTTATGGTTGAAATGTTCTTATTGTAAGTTGCCTTGGATGAAAGCGTCAGATAAATGACATGTGATGTGATGTGATGTGATGTGATGTGATGTGATGCTGTCCACTCTTAACCAAATCAATCGCCTGCTTGATCCCACCTGTCTTCTCCTGACTTCCCTGAACGTCCTGATGTTCCCCCCTGACCTCCTCAGGATCCTTCACGCCTCGTTCCTCTGCACCCTCAGCAGAGTCCTTTGTTGACATGCTGACATGTTCTGGCGAGATGTCCTTTCCTGCCACACCTGAAACATCTCATGTTGCCCACCACCGCGTTGTTCGTGCGCTCTGCGGTGGTCCACCAGCTCCCCCGCGGCCCGGCTGGAGTCCTCCACCGAGTCTGAGGGGCTCGATCCTCACGCGTCAGCCGGCTGAGATCCGTGGCGGCGTGCAGCACAACATTTGTCATCGGTCCTCGTGCAGGTCAACACCTCGAGGTCACAAACGTGTTTCATGGTAAAAGCAAAACGGACGCACAAATCTTTAGTGTTATTAGTTATTGGTTAAGGAAGGAAAATAACGTGAGACTAAATGTGAAAATGCTCAGTAAAAATATGATAAACAAACAAATAAAGTAAGACGAAGTCGTTAAGTCTGTCATGAATGGGTCACGCGTGTAATAGACGTGTTTCATTGAGGCCCCTGATGTTTGACCTCCAGGCGGCTTGATGAACGTGTGCTCGTGTCTCTGCAGGACATGTTCTCTGTGCAGCTTCTTCATTCCCACAAACAGGTTCCGTCAATCAAAGCCGGCGGAACCGTTGTCTTCTGAGGCCCGTTGATGGAATATTGATTTCTTGCTGTTAAGGGTGAGCTGTTACCGTGCGGCTCTGAGGACACTAACAGGTGGGAGCTCCTGCTGGTGGAGCTCCGGGAGGTAAATCATGAAGGTCCTCATGGCCCCGTCGCTGTAATCTACGCTTTGCACATCACGGTTTATTGTGCAGATTTCAGTGCAGTTTATGAGCAGAGGAGCCTGATGACATCAGGTCATTTCCACAAAGATCTGCACATTCCAGCCTCCTTTCAGAAAACCTCTCATCGTACTGCAGCAGGTTGTGACGTTCCTCCCTTCGTACCAAGCAGCAATGATTGACGCGCATTATTAAATGACATCTTATTATGAACTATAACATGTAATAACGAGTGTAACCAAAAACGTGTCTCTCAAAGACGTTTTGTAGTGAAAAGTCAAATATGTGGTTGTGGTTGATGATTCCAGGAGCTGCAAGGAGACGTTTCTGAACTCCAGCGTTATTATAATAAAAGCACATGACCTCTGTGAAAGAGAAAGCAGCCGGTTTGACCTCGCTGGGTAAACACGGCAGAGGGAGATGATCTCATTAAGTTTAAAGTCCACAGAGAAGATCCACGGCGGAACGTTTATGTGGACCCGAGACACCTCCTGCTCCTTAATGAACTCTTAATTGATTAACGAGTCGACGCTGGTCGATCTGATGTGACTTTCATCAGACACACAAAGTGAAGCCTGAAGCTTCCGCCTCAGGAATATTCCTCTACATGCTACGTGTTCTTCTGCGCTGCTGAGGACACGTTCCTCAGCGTCTTTTCCTAAATGCGACTGATTAAAGCTTATGGATGTTTATGCGAATCCATAAACATCCACTGAAATCCTTCTTGTTGAATGGAAGACTAGAGGTGAGGTGCTCAATACGCCTGGTTTCATAACACAATCACAACAACACAACCAGCCAAAGCTCCGTCACACGTGCTGCTGGTGGGTGTGGACTACACGCAACGTCTCGCAGCTCCACATCGTCTTATTATCACAACAAACCTCCCCCCTTCTTCCTCCTCCCCCACTCACCCGGTTGATCAGCTCGCCCACCATCCCGGTCCAGCTGCCGTTGGGTTCGGGGGCTCCGTACACCCTGTCGTCCACCAGCTTGATGGTGAAGGAGAACCTGAGGATGTGGGACAGCTCCCTCAGCATGTCCACGCAGAAGCCCTCGTAGCGCTCGTTACCGCCCAGCTGCTGGTAGTTGAGCTTACGCATCACATACGGGCTTTCCTGTGCGAAGGGAAGTGACATCACACACCAAAGGGGGAGCGACACACACATCTTTACATATCTTCACTTCCACTTGTGCCAAACTACCAGGATGGTGGTGACGACCAGCGTCTTGTTGGCCAGCGTCTCTGACGCGTTGAGGTCCAGGGAGGTGGCGTTCATGACCAACGTGTTGTTGGAGTACCAGGTACCAATCTGTGCATGCAGGGGGAGGGAGGGGGAGTTAGTGGAGGTGAGGAGCAGAGGAAGAAGAGCAAAGGGTGGATCTAAAACCTGCCGACCAGCAGTGAACCTCAGCATTCATTCGTTTTATTTATTCACTCTGCAGAGAAACATCAGGAACATCGTGTGTCCTCCACGTTCTGGCTCTGCCGCCAAATGTTAACTCAACATCTCGACTTGACCTCTGACCTCTTTATGGCCCCCTGGGTGCTTCTCCAGGATCTTCAGGGTGTAATTGGTCCTCTGGCCTTTGCTGTTGAACTCGATGTGACCCGTCATACCGTCGTACTCCACCTGAGCAGACAGAGACCATTAAACGCCAGCTAGCAGAGCTGCTCCACAGATAATAGTTCATGTAACATTGTAACATTGATCGAGTTGCCACCAATTCATTTATTCATTGATTATGAATAAAAAAGAACACACAACACCGGTGAGTAATCGACCTCTGAGGAGATTATTAAGATGTGAGAGGACCGAAAGGAACCAGGAAACACAGCATTGAACCTCGTGTGGCAGAATGAAGCTGTGAACCCCAACGAGACCCAAAGACTCCAAACAGAAGAAGCTGCTCATCAACGGCCCTTTGTGTCCCAGTAGCCACAGAGCTAGCCGTTAGCAGCTAGCTCGTCAGTAAGGCATCGAGCTGCTCGGCCCCACGCTAAATGATGGCTGGACATCCGTCCTCTGCTGCTGGGACGCGTCCTTCAACAAGCAAAACGTAGCAGTAGCTGAAATCAGGTTTCATGTTTGTAGAAGCTCAGACGGCTGAAATGTGACAATTATTGATTATTGATTCTGAAATGTTGAAGAGGAGTTGATAAGAAAACTAGAGCAGAAATGTACTGAAAGGTGATGTGATGCAGTTTGTGTGTGAGTCCGGCCGAAGCAAAGGCCACAAAACGGGTCGACTGAACCAGAACCAGCTGATGTCCTGATGAACATGTGACTGTGGCGTGAGAGGGTCATGAGATGGCCTCATTATTCCAAAGCAAGCTGCTTTACAGGTTTCCGTACCTGCAGACAACCCGTTTCCTCAGGTCAGATAAAAGCTTTAAGGTTAAGAATTCACAACACAAAGTGCCGCCGTGTTTCCTGTCAACAGCATGTTCAGGTCACAGCATGTTCAGGTCACAGTATGTTCAGGTCACAGCATGTTCAGGTCACAGCATGTTCAGGTCACAGCATGTTCAGGTCACAGCATGTTCAGGTCACAGAATGTTCAGGTCACAGCATGTTCAGGTCACAGCATGTTCAGGTCACAGCATGTTCAGGTCACAGCATGTTCAGGTCACAGTATGTTCAGGTCACAGAATGTTCAGGTCACAGCATGTTCAGGTCACAGTATGTTCAGGTCACAGTATGTTCAGGTCACAGCATGTTCCAGTCACAGCATGTTCAGGTCACAGAATGTTCAGGTCACAGCATGTTCAGGTCACAGCATGTTCAGGTCACAGCATGTTCAGGTCACAGCATGTTCAGGTCACAGCATGTTCAGGTCACAGAATGTTCAGGTCACAGCATGTTCAGGTCACAGTATGTTCAGGTCACAGTATGTTCAGGTCACAGCATGTTCCAGTCACAGCATGTTCAGGTCACAGCATGTTCAGGTCACAGTATGTTCAGGTCACAGTATGTTCAGGTCACAGCATGTTCAGGTCACAGCATGTTCAGGTCACAGCATGTTCAGGTCACAGTATGTTCAGGTCACAGTATGTTCAGGTCACAGCATGTTCAGGTCACAGCATGTTCAGGTCACAGTATGTTCAGGTCACAGCATGTTCAGGTCACAGCATGTTCAGGTCACAGCATGTTCAGGTCACAGTATGTTCAGGTCACAGCATGTTCAGGTCACAGCATGTTCAGGTCACAGTATGTTCAGGTCACAGCATGTTCAGGTCACAGCATGTTCAGGTCACAGCATGTTCAGGTCACAGCATGTTCAGGTCTGATCGAATGTTTACCATACGGAGGTAGTTCATGAGGCTGGTTCCGTGCTGCCAGATGAGTGGTGACGAGCAGCTCAGCGGCTTCACTCCGATCTCCTGACTGCGGTTCAGCTCCCGCACGGCGCTCACCACCACGTGGACCGCGTCGAACATCAGGGCCGAAGACAGCTGCAAGAAAAGAAAAACGATACAATGAACCAGTCGCGAGGAGTCTTCTAAAGCCAAAGTCATCTTCAGGTGAGTCCACCAGCAGGTGACTCAGGTCCCTCGTTGACGGCCACATGACTGATGAAAGCTGGCGAGGACTCCTCTAGAGGCCCACAGCAGATAGAAACGGGATCAGGTTCTCTATGAGGGCATCATGGAGGTGGAGAGCATGGTGCAGGGCAGAAGCTTATCATCAGATTCACTCTCCTTTCAGCGCTGCTTTGGTCTCCACCACCTCTTTAGAGACTCAGTCGCTGTCTCATATACAAGCATGGAGACACAAACAGCGAAGCTGAAGACTTTGAGGCTTTGAGGATGTCGGATTGTGGCCGGACGGGTGGGTGGAGCGCTCGAGCTATCGGCGGCGCCGCGTAGCGCTCGGCCCGCCCATCAGAGTTTGGTCAGTTGTCAGTCAAACTGACACTCGGGGGGATCTGACATCCATCTGTTGACGGCTGATAAGAGGAAAGACGGAGTTGATGGTTTCATGGCGACGAAAGCTAATTACGGTTTTGGAAAGCGACTGATTGACGGGGAGGAGACAGAGAAGAAGAACCCTTGAGCAGACGCACCGCGGTAATATCTGGTACCAGAGCGTCTCAGAGGGTTCAGAGAAGTGCTTCCATAGGATATGATCAGGAGGAGGTGAAAGATGGATCGGGGTTGTGTCCACATGGCCTGGCTGAAGTTCTGGACTGATGGCGGTCAGATGAAGGTGGGAACAGAGGAAGCGAATCCGGTCCGCGTGGCCGTTGTCGTGGTTGGATGGATTGATGGAGCTTTGCCGTCTGTAATCCGAATCCCTCGTGTTCTAAAGGAGCGTTTTCTTATTTGGCGCTCGGAGCGTAAATGAGTCAGATTGGCTTTGTCCTTTCTGGGCTCCCGTAGAAACCTTTTATTGCGTTTACACGCCAGCAGTTTGTTTGTTCATGACCATTTTTATGCCTTATGGGTCAAAGCGCTTGTTTTAATCATCGAGCCGGACTCAAATCGCTCAGACCTGGTGACAGCGATGCCCGTAACCATGGCGACTGGAGTCTGTCGGACGGAGCAGCAGGAGACGTGTGAGCTCTTATTTATTGTTAAATAGGCGTGTTGACAATCATCACAATGATAAACTGCTGTAATCAAACCGCCGTATTGATGCTCCGCTGGGCGCCGCGAGACATTAAAGAGGAGCAACAAATCCCGGCGGGACGACGCCTCCGGTGAGACAACCATCGTCCCTCTGTGAAGTCTGTTAAAGCCGCGGGTTTCGCCTCGCTGGTATCCGACGATGCAAAGACCACGTTGACGGGTCCTTTCATCACGCGGGAGGAGACGAGATGTTCCCTCACCTGCAGCGTTCTGTTCTTCTGTTTGCTGTATCAGAACAATGTGGCGACTAAACGCCAGGATAGTTTAGCAACTGATGATCTGGAGCTTTTTAATAAATGTGAGGACACCAGTCATATTTAAATAAAAGGTCTGAAGAGATTCGTTTTTTCTGGTAAACCGTAAAATGGGTGAAGGGTGAGAAGACCCGGTGTGGATGTTAATGTCCGTCCCCCTCAGAGTGACACTCATGTTATTTACATGTGAAGGGGCGTGTCCTACCGCCGCTCCCGGGTACGGACTGACGTTGCAGCCCTCCTTCCACGACAGGTTGAGGCTGCGGATGAACTCCAGGTAGAAGGGATGGCTGACGTTCAGCATGGAGAAGCCCAGGATGTTGGACTGGTCGCCCACCACGTCCTCCAGCCGCAGCAGAGGGAAGTCCTGGGAGAGACAACGAGAGGGGGGGTCACGTCTCCGGTGATTCAGAGATTTGTTGAAGCAGCAAACGGAGGAAGAGTGAGTGAGGACACAAAGGACGGACACCCGGGACCTCCAGAGAACTTCTGCTAGTCCCTGAAGAGGAGCCTCACCGAGCGCTGAAACAAATCATGTGATGATGATGATGGTGGTGATGATGATCATCGTCATCATCTTCTCACAGCACATCGCTGCAGGAGCTTTAAAGACGGACGCTTGGTCTCGTGCCGCCATGTCGCCTCGTCCCGTCTCAGTCAGCAAAGCGCGTTGGACACAAAGTCAAAGCGAGGGCGAGCACACTGCGGCCGGTGGGGTGGGGGGGCGTTTCGCTTCTGGTCGCTCTCCAGGGTTCCGCCCTTGTGAGCGGCGTTAAAGTGCGCATCACGCCGGCGCTTTTATTATCCGAGACAAGGGCGCGACAGAGGAATGATAATGATGACAAACAGCAGCCGGACCAGCATGCATCTGTGATGAGAGGAGACCAGGAGACGCTGGGGAGGAGATGTGTGACGTGACCCACAAACACCCTTCAAGGTATAAAACATGAGCTGATATTAAATAGACAAAACGTGTGGTTTCCATGTTGTAAATAAAAGAAGGAAAAGAACAGAAAGAGCAGGAAAGAAATGACAGTAAAGGAGAAGAAGATGGAAGGTGTCAGACGAGAGGAGGGGGGAGTGAACGGCAGAGGGGTGAGTACCTCTGTGACCAGGAGGAGAGGAGTGCAGCGTAATGGAGGACGAGTGGACAGGAGCTCTTACCATGGTGGTGAGGATGTACTTGTAGAAGGCCGACATCATCCCCAGCTCGTTGGCCTGCAGGTCAGAGGAGAGGAAGCACCTTGAAACAGGAAGTGCTCCTCCTCACACCTTCCCTCAAGCACCGGACCTACATCCTCTACCTGCTCTCTGTCATGCTAATGCTAATGCTAATGCTACACCGCACCATGTGGAGTATTACGGGTCAGAAATGAAGGTACTCAGTATACACATTACATATTATTGTGAGTTTATCTTCATACTGCTTTTATTTTGTGAACTGTACCCGGATATCAAAGGCTTATGATGATTATATTTTGTATCATTTACCAGAATCTGCTGTTATTGAATACGAGCGGTGGAGGTCAAAGTTCCTCCGACATCTAGTGGAGTGAACCAAAGTGAACTTCACCTCATCGAGCGATGCTGTGGTTACCGTGGTGATTTCTAACCCTGAGGTTCAGTGATGCTGAACCCGGAGACTATCGCTGGATAACCTTTGACCCCCTGACCTTCCTGAGGATGTGGTAGGAGATGGAGGCGTTGGCGTCGATGATGATGGTGGCCACTTTGTCGTCGCGGATCTCCTTCAGCAGGGGGGTGGGGTCCAGGCTGTCGTCCAGCATCCGCACCGACAGCGTGTCCCTGGAGATGAGGAAGCGGTGGACCAGCTCCTCCAGTCGCAGGAGACCTAGAAGGGGACAGGAGTCAGGAATCAGGAAGCTCACAGATCAATTGACAGTGGGGGTCGGTTGGGACGCCATACGGCGAGTTCGTCACCGTCGGCGTGTTAGAATGAATGAATGAATGAATGAATGAAAGTCATCGGTTTCAGTTCTTCACCGTGAGACATTTTCATTCGATTTCAACTCGCCGAAGGGAAACCGATAAATGTTCCTAATATCAAGTGATAATAATAAGATGACCACACACAGACGCACACAGACACACACAGACGCACACTCTGCCTTGGCGCACAGCAGGCTGGCCGTGGGGAAGCCGAAGGAGCGCAGGATGGAGCCGACGGCCAGGCTCAGGTCCTCGTTGCTCGGGTAAAGGGTCACCGATGCGAAGCGAAGGTACGGCAGCTTCGGCGTTTCCTCCGGGCCGATCTTCACGTGAGGGATCTGAGGGGAGGAAGAGGAAGAGGAAGAGGAGTCATACATGTGGGTTCCAGGGCTTCTCTCGTTGGATGGACACAAAGGAATGAAGGAGAGGAAATGGGAGTAAAACCAAAACGAGAAGAAAAGGAAATGAAATAAATAAATTGAAGGATTGAAAAGGGAGGAAGCAGATGTTTTCATCAGAGCTCACAGCCTCCTTTACCTCCTCACGCTCAGATAACAGAAAAGATTTAATCAGTCTGTCGTCGCTGATCATCGAGTCTTTGTTCACTTTCACAAAGAATATGTGAAGTGGGAGCAAAGCGCAGACGGACAGAGATCGAAAAGGCTTCCAGGAGAGTTGTGTTCACCTCTGAATGAAACATTCGTATCAGAGGATTCATGAAGCTTTTCAAGAGGGGAAAAAGCACCTGGAGACATTTTGAGGATTTTACTTCAGAAGCTCGAATGAATGTGGTTCCTCCTCTGCGAAGCATGAATGAACGTTTGGTTTTGTTGTTTTGTTATTTTCATGAACTTTTCTTTGAATTATTAATTAGACCATCTAATAACGGATTGTCACCATAATGTTAATTTCTTGGCTGATGCAATTTGATGTCACTAATCTTTCCTGTTCTGAAGTATTTTATTTGTGCTTCAATGTGCTGTCGGCTTTGTGAGCGAACGAAAGGTTAAATAAATATTAAAATGAAGTAACAATCGGCTCAAATTGTGTAGAATAAATATTGGTGTATCGGTAATGGTTCTTAGCTTCCAGCCTGCGTGAGGACATCTGTGTGTCTCGGTGGTCCAGAGGTGATCGGATCGATACCCGGCCCGGGAGGCCGAGGCCCCTTCGGGTCCGTTTCCTTTGCTTCAGGCTCTGATGGTCTCCTGGTCTCCTTGTGCGCTTCTGTACGCCAGCGAGTGTGACACACGTTATCATCACGCGTCATCATCTGCTTCTCAGCCCGAGGTCCGACCCGCACAGCTTCACGCGCTCATATGTGGAGCTTATGTTCTAAACCCAACAACGTCCCCGAGACGAGACGAAGGAAGACGGAGACGGACTGAAGAAGAACCGAGGTGTCCAACGAGGAGCCGGGTGGGACTCACCTCTTTTTCCCCACAGATGTGACTGATGGTGGAGCCGGAGGCGGGGCTGGAGGCGGGGCCAATCACAGAGACGATACCCTTCGGGAGGATCTGACACACTGAGAGAGGAAAAACGACACATTTAATAATAATTCCTTTTTCAAAATGTGTTTTTTGCTATTCTGGGGAAACAATCACTGAACACATCAAACAGATATAATTTCCTACAACATTTTAATTCATGTTTGTGTATTTTCTCTCTCTTGCAGCGTTTGGGTCTCCACCACCTCCTCCCTTCCGCCGCTAAACGCTCCACTTGGTTCACCACCTGGTCTCAAGCGCAGGAAGTCGACTCTTATTCTGAAAGCGACCCAATGACCTAATTATATTTATATATAATGTATTTTTTTTAAAAATCAACCAAAAGCATAAATCGCCGTCGTATCATTTGATGATTAAAATGATGAAATGATAAAATATTGTTTGCAAGCACTTTAAAGTGAAGGTCATATATTTTTGTTCGTGGTGCGAGCTGGAGACCGTCTGCAAACCACCTCAAACAAACCCAGCAAATACTGCTGCATTACTTATTTGTGCACGGCTCTAATTGAATGATTAAAGAGAAGGAATTGGGTCCAGTGTGTCGACTTGTTATTCTGTCTCTCGTTGTCCTCAGAGGACACGATACCCGCTGCCCAGTCAGCAGCTTGTTGTGTGCGTTTCATATTGTTCTCTGAAAGAAAGACGCAAATCCCAACATGTAGAAGCGCGTTAAAAACCTTTGCTTTGCTTGGCTGGTTAAATGGCGCCTTTAAGGTGATTTTATTGCTGTGAAATATTATAATGTAAATGTATTTAATTATTCATTTTTATTTTTTACAGTTTTACAGGTTTGGAAGTGGATGAAAACACTTTAACGTCACCCTTTGGTTTCTGGACTTTGAGGCCATTAAGTCTTAAGAGGACCATTAAGGACCAGAATTCACTAGATGAACATCATGATGTGTTGAAGAAGACGTGAAACTGAGACCATAAACCCATGTTTACAACGTTTACTGAGGGAATAAATCCAGAGAGAAGTAGAGTCATTTCCTCATAGACGTCTATGGGAGCAGAGGAGTCGCCCCCTGCTGGTCACTACAGAGAAGTAGAGTCATTTCCTCATAGACGTCTATGGGAGCAGAGGAGTCGCCCCCTGCTGGTCACTACAGAGAAGTAGAGTCATTTCCTCATAGACGTCTATGGGAGCAGAGGAGTCGCCCCCTGCTGGTCACTACAGAGAAGTAGAGTCATTTCCTCATAGACGTCTATGGGAGCAGAGGAGTCGCCCCCTGCTGGTCACTACAGAGAAGTAGAGTCATTTCCTCATAGACGTCTATGGGAGCAGAGGAGTCGCCCCCTGCTGGTCACTACAGAGAAGCAGAGTCATTTCCTCATAGACGTCTATGGGAGCAGAGGAGTCGCCCCCTGCTGGTCACTACAGAGAAGTAGAGTCATTTCCTCATAGACGTCTATGGGAGCAGAGGAGTCGCCCCCTGCTGGTCACTACAGAGAAGTAGAGTCATTTCCTCATAGACGTCTATGGGAGCAGAGGAGTCGCCCCCTGCTGGTCACTACAGAGAAGTAGAGTCATTTCCTCATAGACGTCTATGGGAGCAGAGGAGTCGCCCCCTGCTGGTCACTACAGAGAAGTAGAGTCATTTCCTCATAGACGTCTATGGGAGCAGAGGAGTCGCCCCCTGCTGGTCACTACAGAGAAGTAGAGTCATTTCCTCATAGACGTCTATGGGAGCAGAGGAGTCGCCCCCTGCTGGTCACTACAGAGAAAATAGATGAAATTGTTCGTTATGATGATGATTATATGATGATATCGTCTAACAAAGGCCGTTATATTGTCACTCATTCATCAACACCTACTGGTATCAGTGGTGTCGTAGTGGGAGTCCTTCAGCAGCTCGTAGACGTCCACCTCCACCCTCGCCCGGGAGGAGCCCTCCATCAGGCTGTTGATGTTCTCCCTCGCCAGACCCAGCGCCAGTCGCTCGCCACGGCCGCAGGCTGACTGGTCGTCTAGAATGGCCGCTTGAGGGAGAGGGGGGAGGAGGGGGGAAGAGGGGGGAGGAGCAGCGTGAGAAAGCAAGAAGGGGTTTCGCTTCAAGTTTGATTTAAAGATTTAAAATAATTACAGTGTTTATAACATCACATGAACTGATTAAATGTCTCATTCTTTTCAAAATGGTTCATTCCTTTGGATTAAACCATCTCCAGCAAACGCTGAGTTTTCATCCTGGCTCGTATCTGACTCTTCATATTTGCCCCTTGTTTCAGTAGTTATTAGCAGGAAGGATTTAAGACTGGTTGCTGGAGCATTAGCAGCACTAATATGCACCTCCTCCTCCCAGAGACACTCATCCGTCCCCTCAGTCGCCATCTAAAGGTGACTTCGTTTAGGACGGACGACAACACAGGAAATGGGATTCAGGATTCAGGGTCATTGCGACAGATAATCGGGTCACGATTTATCATGTTCCCTCTCTTCCGGAGGGGTCATGTGATCGGGCCGTGACCAATCAGGGAAGGACACGTTGTGACGCTGGTCGTGACTACTTCCTGGATGGGTGAGCGTGGTTCTGAATGGGTTCTCCCTCTGTAGATGGATGGTACGGTCCTGCTCTCCAGAGGGTGGACCAGCTGTTCAGAGAGATAAACTGAGGCATCGCAGTGCTTTCTGCTCCATGCGGGGGGGGGGGGCGCCCATTGTGCGTGCGTGTGACTCCGCCCCCCGCCGTCTCGCCCACCTGTGTGGTGTCAGCACAGGAGGACACAGCAGGTGAGCAGCGATAAGTGGGGACGGAGACGGATCCACGTCCTCGGTGTTCCTCGTCAGTTTAATGGTTAAAACAAACATGGATCGATTGCTCTGCTTAGCGTTGCCCCACAGCTCACAGGAACATGGCGTCCTCTTCGTGACCATTGAAAGTCGCTCCACGCTTTGCATGTTCCATAACGCAGGCCGTCTGTAGGGAAACATATTATTTATCCTCTGAGATGCGGAGCAGGAGGCGCGCAGGTGAGGGGCGATGAAGATAAAGAGTCTTCCTCGGAGAATTACCTGTGAGTTCTCAGAGCCAGTCAGTCTGGGGACAGAGCGTCACTATAAAGGAGTCGCGTGCCACGTAAAACGTTTACACACCCCGATATGATCATTTCAACACGTAAACAATCCTGTCTCTTCAGTTATTTATGAACGTGGAGCCACATGTGTTCATTCTGATTTAAATGACTTTAGCTGGTAAAATGAACACTGTATTTACATTGTATCAACACACAGACGACAGAGGTGGACATCGGACCACTGATTGGTTGGACCAATGGCCGCTATTGGACATTAATGCAACGTTGTTTGTTTGTCTTTGTTTCTTGAAACAGCATTTATGGGGAAAATTATGATGAACAAGATGAAACTTGTGTTTCCTGCTGTCCCTGTTTCTGATTGGTCGGTTGAATCACATGATGCGCTTTATTCATCCCACGCAGTGAAATATTCATATTGTTGATTTTTTAGATTAAATCTCTGCCTGTCTGACTGACATCTCAGTGGATCCGCCCACTTTCTGAAAATCAAACCCGACATGATTAAACTTCTCTTTCTGGGAAAGATTCTCCTTCACGGGACCCGACTGTTAACTTTGAGACTCCGTGTTAACGTCCACTTTGACTGCAGGAACCTCGGCGTGACGTCAACAGCCGACTCTCCCTGACTCCGACATCACTGACACCACCATCCTGTGATGGTGTTCCTCCTCACTGAGAGCAAAACACTCCACTAGATCTCCACTCTTTGCTGTCCTGCTCCTAAATGGTGGAAGGAGGTCTCTGAAGACATCAGGACCACAGAGAGCCTTCACATCTTCAGACTAAAGACACACCTCTTCAGACTCTACCTCCACTAACACACTAACTAACTGCAGCACTTACATTGGACTTATGATGGTTCTTATCTACAGCAAGAAATTGCACTTTCTTGTTTCTTGTTCTTCTGAGTTTGTGTCCTTATGGTTGAAATGTTCTTATTGTAAGTCGCTTTGGATAAAAGCGTCAGATAAATGACATGTGATGTGATGTCATGTGATGTAATGTGATGTAATGTAGACAAGGCCTGTGTTATATTCGGGGTGTTTAGCAGAGATGTGGAAGTGGCGCTTTTCTCAGAGGTCTTTCACAATAAAAGCTCGGGGCCAATGGAGGGTTTGTTTTCCCAGGTTCTTCTCTGCTTCTCTCCAGATCCTTTTCTTACCTCATAATTCATTGGTTGTGTGCTGCGATGTGTTTGACCTTTGGCTTGCAGCCAGTGGCTTTAGAGGTCGCAACAAACCTGACAAAGATTTAAATTCCGTTTGTCTTTTCCCGCAAAATGAGACACTGGCCCTTTCAAATAAAAAGTGACATGTTCGCTTACAAAGTGACTGCAGGCCAGAATTAGAACACATCTGAATCCCTTTTGCAGAGGATTGATGTGGCGGACCCCCTGTGGTGACACGCCGGCTCTCCGCTTACGCTCACTGATGAGCTAACGACTTAGCAGTGACGGATGACTCGTGGGGCGCTGAAGGACACGCATGATGCTGAATACTTAAACAATCACTTCCACATTAATGCACCTGATATTTATGTTGGGCTGCTTTCATTCTAGACGCCAAAGAACAGGGTGGAATAAATAACCGGAACAGAAAAAAAGAGATTAAAATACTCATTCATGTTCAAGAAAAGACGGTTAAATACCGTTACGCCTGTCGGCGATTACGGGGATGACATGTTAAACCAATGTGATGAGGAAAGCTTCCATAACGCGCTCCTTGTGTGACCTTAAGGGTGTCATCCTTCTTCATTCCCAACTGTTGCCTACGATAAGGTTCCCCTCAGGGATATATAACTATAACTTTATATATAAATATAAATATATAACTATAACTATATATATAACAATTTATATAACTATATAACTATAGCTATATATAAAAATATAACTATATAACTATAACTATATATATAAATATATAACTATATATATAACTATTCATATAACTATAACTATATATAAAAATATAACTATATAACTATAACTATATATATAAATATATAACTATATATATAACTATTCATATAACTATAACTATATATAAAAATATAACTATATAACTATAACTATATATATAAATATATAACTATAACTATATATATAACTATAACTATATATATACATATATAACTATATATATAACTATTTATATAACTTTATATATAAATATAAATATATAACTATAACTATATATATAAATATATAACTATATATATAACAATTTATATAACTATATAACTATAGCTATATATAAAAATATAACTATATAACTATAACTATATATATAAATATATAACTATATATAACTATAACTATATATATAAATATATAACTATATATATAACTATTTATATAACTATATCTAATAATATAACTATATATATATAGTTTTATATGTATATTTTTGTTTTCCTTACTTCGATTGTTAGTTCAGACTTTGACTCAAACTGATGACTGAGGGACTCGTCATCGTTCTCGTCTCCACTGGCATCAGCGTCTCTCTACACTTTGTGGTTACGCCCGGAGACAATAACAGTAAATAACAATAGAGGCTCTAACTGGAGTCTGATCTCATCCGGGTCGCTTCTCAGCGTGACGGAGGTTAATCTGCTTGTCACACGTACGTGACTGAAACCTGCAGCCGAGCTCTTCCTGCTTCGGGGTCTGACTGCTGCTCGTGTGAAGTGTTTGGTTTAGAGGAACAACGACGGTCCTGAATCACATCTCTGTAAACACAACTGTTGTTGGTTTGTCGTCGTGGTTCCGAGCTCGGCGGCCAGGCGGTGCCGGTAAACGGGGGGATCGTCGGGGTCCCGCCGCTGGGCACCGAGGCCTCAGACGGCTGCAAGTCCGTCACCGCCGCGCTTTGATGACAGAAGCGAGGATGTGTTTGGAGCCGAGCGGGTCGGTGAAGGAAACGTTCAGGAGCTTCTGAACCCAAACAAACGCACACAAAAGGACGTTTACAACAAATAACCCTGAAAACCTTCCTGTAAAATATCTTCACCAAATCACTGGATCACCAAATGTGGATTCATCCGCCGCAGGAAAGAGTTCCTCGCTTTGACCCGCAATGAATATTTACATCTTCATCTTTCATCTTCAATGAGTTTGGAGATGAGAAGCTGAGGAGCAACTGTTCACATGTGCTCATGGCTTTAGTTTTCATTAAGAAAACCACTGGGGGATAAAAGGTTCACATATTTATTTGTTTGTCCTCCTGAAGAGCAGCAAACAGACTCCCCTCGTCTTCTGTCTACTGGGAAGGTCAAAGTTTGACCTTTCACCGGGACTCATCACACACAGTGTGTGTGCGTGTGTGTGTGCGTGTGTGTGTGTGCGTGTGCGTGTGCGTGTGTGTGTGTGTGGAGCAGTCAGCTGTTGGTAATTGAGTAGTGAAAGGTGGCCCAGTATCCATCACCAGGCCCACCGGTTGCCATGGCAGCCGGCAGGTAAGTCGGGTCACATGGTCTGCGTGACAGAAGCGACGGGGAATAAAAACACATCATCACAGAACTTTTACTTCCAATGTTAAGTCCCTGCTTTCATTCAGCTGATGGCAGAGTGGCGCTCGGGCCTCAGCCGTCAATCCCGGGGGGAGTCTGAGTGTACCAAAGCAAGAGGAAGAGGAGGAGGAAGAGGAAGAGTGGGTGTCTTTATGTTTATGTGTGTGTGTTTTCATTCATGGAGAGAATATATTTACCTTCTCTTTAGGACCTTTCCCTGGCTGTGATCGGCCAGATCGGTGGACTAAAGAGTCCCGAGTTGGACCCCTGCTTGGTTATGAGGTTCTAATCAAGTCAAGACCGGCGGGTCCCACAGAGTCGTGACCAATGAGTCCCAACCGGGTTTTAGACCAACGAGTTCCATCAAGTTCTAAACGGCAAACATCAGATTAAAGGTCGAGACCATGAGTTCAAATCAGGTTTTTCCTCAAAAAGAGTTGCAATTAAGTTTTGAATCCAGAACAGGGAGTTTTTAGTCGACTCCCTCCAGCCCCCATCGCGTATCACGTGAGGATGAATGAGGTCCAATCAGGTCCAGTCCAATGTGCGCCCGCTTTGTTTGGGGACCAGCGGTCTCCAGTAGGAGTCCTCCCGTTAGCAGGACCCTCCAATCTTACCTTGAACACAAACGGTTCTAAAGGCCGCCGGACTCCAGGATCCAAACCTGCACCCGGTGCCGGTACTCACCCATGCGGACGGCGGAGAGGACGCTGGTCTGGCCCAGGGAGGGCGGGGCCACGGTCAGCAGCGGGACGGCCACGTGAATCCACAGCAGCAGTGCTGGCAGAGCCGGCATCTTCCACTGCTCCTCATGGAGAACGGTCTGCTGGCTGCCTGCAGCGCCCCCTGCAGGACAGGAGGAGGTCTTACTGTCACGCGGCGATGCACAGCTGATCACTTTCTATCAGCTTTATCAGCATTATTACAACCTGTGAGTGCAATGACCAACATTTGATTCAGCTGCTTCACAAACACACGAGCAGACTGCATTCTCTCTACGGACCCCCGGGGGGCGACGCCTCCGTTTGCACGTGGAGATTAGAGACCCTGAGGGACGAGCTGGGGACGAGGACGGACCAGAGATGAAGACAGAAGAGCAAAGACTGAGAGACTCAGAGAGAATCTGAGAGACCAGAACCAGTCCAAATGTGCCGAGTGGATCCGACCAGAGGGACATTTAGTCAGTAGCTTGTGTGTGTGTGTGTGTGTGTGTGTGTGTGTGTGTGTGTGTGTGTGTGTGTGTGTGTGTGTGTGTGTGTGTGTGTGTGTGTGTGGTCTGAATGTTAATCTAAATGAGTGCAAACTGACTGTTGCTTTTAAACCAAACTGAATGATTTGAGTCCATTGAACAAGTAGTTGGACGAGGACACAAAAGGACTGAAGCAAACGTCTGAGGCAGAATCACAACAGACACAAGAATTAAAAAGAAAAGACGCTGTGAGTGACAGGAAGTCGGACAGAAGGAGACGTGATGCTGAGAAACAATCAATCGGGCTTTTTCCTGCAGGAGGCTCAGAGCCATCAGAGTGGGCGGAGCCACTCACAGCGAGAGGGGCGGAGCTCCGAGTTCCACTTTATCCGCAATGAACATTTACATCTTCATCTTTCATCTTCAATGAGTTTGGAGATGAGAAGCTGAGGAGCAACTGTTCACATGTACTCATGGCTTTAGTTTTCATTAAGAAAACCACTGGGGGATAAAAGGTTCACATATTTATTTGTTTGTCCTCCTGAAGAGCAGCAAACAGACTCCCCTCGTCTTCTGTCTACTGGGAAGGTCAAAGTTTGACCTTTCACCGGGACACTCACACACCTACAGGCCATTTAGTCCCCAACCGACCTGATCCCCAGAGCAGGTCTCTGGACTGTGGGAGGAAGCCGGAGAACCCGGAGAGAACCCACGCAGACACGGGGAGAACATGCAGACACGGGGAGGGAGAACGCGCACACATGGGGAGAACGCGCAGACACGGGGAGAACGCGCAGACACGGGGAGGGAGAACGCGCACACATGGGGAGAACGCGCAGACACGGGGAGAACGCGCAGACACGGGGAGGGATAACGCGCACACACGGGGAGGGATAACGCGCACACACGGGGAGAACGCGCAGACACGGGGAGAACGCGCAGACACGGGGAGGGATAACGCGCAGACACGGGGAGAACGCGCAGACACGGGGAGAACGCGCAGACACGGGGAGGGAGAACACGCAGACACGGGGAGAACGCGCGAGGTACAAACAAGCCGCACTGAGGTGAAAGCGCAGACTTCCTGTCGTGGGAACAGAAAAGGTCCAATCGTGCATGTGAGCATTGAGGGGAGGGTCAACGGGAAGGTTGCAGCGGATGCATAAAGTGCCTAATTATGTATTCTGCAGTGTGTCCATTATACTGCGCCTCCTTTTTTCAGAGCCCCTTAAAAGCAGGTAAACCAGAACACGGGTTCCTTCCCTCATCAGCCAGACGCTGGACAACAAGGGTCACGCACCTCCCCACTGATGATAACACATCCCCTCCGTTTTGGCTGGTTTGACTTCGGCTCACCCAGGATGGAACGAGAGACGGAGTTGCAAAGTGTGCGTTTAAATCCCAATGAGCGACATTGTGGGCGGAGAAATCGTGCTGATGAGCTGATGAGCTGCAGGTATCACCTGATGGTGCTACGTCATGGACGTACACGTGTGACGCCGGACAGGACTTTCCCCAGAGCCTGTTTACTGACACGTTGGCCGGTCCATGAATGCACATCATAAGTGAGACGTCCACTGGCCAAGGACATCAGGGACCCTTTTCTCTGACGTGTGTCCACGATGAACTTCCCAACATGCACCTAGAGATCATAGAAGAGACCCTTCTACTGTCAGTCAGTCTCTACGTCCATCAGCAACCTGGAACTTCAGTCTCAACTGTGATCTTCATCTGACTGTGTTTGTCGTCTGCATAATCATTTCATATGTGGTTGTTGATGATGTGGTGAACGGTAGGATGTGATCACATGAAACAAAGCGGGCCGACGTACCGGATCTCCGTGATAAAGGTGGAAGTAAATGAGTGTCTTTTAACTGGTTTAACTCAACGGGGGATGAGAGGCGGCTTCTCATTGGTTCTCAGTTACAGTTCATACGTTCACAAACTGTTCATCTAATACGCTGCAGTCAGACATCCCTCAACATGTCAAATGGATTAAATGGGATAAAGCTCCCGATCTTTAAGAAGAAGAAGACAAACGTTGACTCGCACACTGATGAACACGCTGAGCTGCTTTTCCCACACAAATCAAACAATGCACATTTTTGTTGTGCGTCATTGTGGACACAAACGTCCAGGCGTGTAAAGAGACACTAATATCAAACACAAATCATATCTGACTTGACGAGGACAGAGGACAAGGACAGAGGACAGAGGACAAGGACAGAGGACAAGGAGGAGAGGAGGAGTCAGGGAGGAGAGGAGAGGAGGAGTCAGGGAGGAGAGGAGGAGTCAAGGAGGAGAGGAGAGGAGGAGTCAGGGAGCAGAGGAGAGGAGGAGTTAGGGAGGAGAGGAGGAGTCAGGGAGGAGAGGAGGAGCCAGGGAGGAGAGGAGAGGAGGAGTCAGGGAGGAGAGGAGGAGTCAGGGAGGAGATGAGAGGAGGAGTCAGGGAGGAGAGGAGGAGTCAGGGAGGAGAGGAGGAGTCAGGGAGGCGACACACAGAAGAAGACGGAGGCAAAATGAATGAAATGAAAATCTGATTTGTTTTCATGATTCAGTGAATGTGAGCAGATATTAAACCATCTGACCAAAACATTTCATAACCACAGAATTCAAACCAGAAGAAGCGCTGAACAAAGTCAAATGTCATGAAATGTCATTCGGACACCCAGATGTAGATACTCGCTCTACAACATCAGGAGAACACGTCCTCTTCTCACCCAGAAGGAGGAACTGATTCAGGCTCTTGTCGTCTCCCTCCTGGACTACTGTAACTCTCTCCTGCAGGTCTCCTGCTACCACCATTCCACCTGAATGGATGGGGTCCAGCTTCCATCCAGGACCTGGTCCAACCCGACATCCCGACCCGCACTCTCCGCTCTGCATGTGATAAACTGCTTGTTCCTCCTCACTGAGAGCAAAACACTCGACTAGATCTCCACTCTTTGCTGTCCTGCTCCTAAATGGTGGAAGGAGGTCTGTGAAGACATCAGGACCACAGAGAGCCTTCACATCTTCAGACTAAAGACACACCTCTTCAGACTCTACCTCCACTAACACACTAACTAACTGGAGCACTTACATTGGACTTATAATGGTTCTTATCTACAGCAAGTTGTACATCGGCTTATTTGATGAAATCACACTTTCTTGTTTCTTGTTCTTCTGAGTTTGTGTCCTTATGGTTGAAATGTTCTTATTGTAAGTCGCTTTGGATAAAAGCGTCAGATAAATGACATGTGATGTCTGTCTGTCTGTATTTACTCGTTTTAGATTTGCGTCATCAATCAATGCAATTGGTCAAATATTCACTTTTATCAATGATTTAAATCATTCATTCTAGTTTCTGACCATTTAATATCACTATTTGTGGAACGAGCCTCTGTAGAAACAACCGTACCTGAAGTAACACAAGCCCTCTGTGGTTTGTGACGGATAAACTACAGCACGCAGACGCTCCTCCGGCCGATGCTACAGACACTCCGCTCGGTGGTGTCGCTTTGTGGAGAGCTGCGTGCTCCAATGTCAAAGAGTGACCTTCAGCAATGCAGGGAGGAAGAGGGAGGGAGGGGGAGGGAGGGGGAGAGAATCCCCTCCTCCTCTGCGTGGAAGACGGAGCTCAGAGGGACTGAGCCCGAAATATCCTCAACACGTCCGCTGTCAGGGGTTCAGCCTCTGGAGACCCTGCGCCAGCATTGTTTCAACTCAGTTCCCCTTTTTTTCCTTCAGCGGCTGCAGATACGAAGCTGCTCGCTGAAAGGACGCGGCGTGCAGACGAGAGGAAGAAAAGGCCGCCTTCATCTGCATGTTCATAACTCACAGCCGGCTCACATTCTATCGCTTCTATCCACTTCAGGTTCTACTGCAGAACCGCATCACGTGTGTTTAGTCAGGTGAAGGACAAATGTCCTGGTTGGCTTTAAAAGAAGTACGTACAGGTAGCTGCAGGCCGCTAACCAGTTAGCTCTCATAAGCTATATGAGCGGCCTGTGGAGGAGGGAGGAGCCTCAGAGACAGAAGACGCCCATTTTTAGCTCAGGTGGTCATGTGGAGGATTTCTTGCTTTTCATTGGTTCTCTGAGTTTCCATGTTGGAGTTGAAATGGAACTAATTTCACTGCGGCTTCGTATCACTTCAACTATTATTATCTTTTTCTATTTGTTTCATGTCATCATTCCACTGTAAAAAAAATACTAATATAACATGTGAAACTTTATACTTCAACATCATATTTGGACACTACTTCATCAAAGTAATAATTAATTTACCTGACACTATGAAGCATCTTTAAAAGAGCAACTTAAAATATATAAATTAAAGATTGTGTTACGCATTTAAAGGATTTATTGAAGTAGCTAATTAAAAATCTAATTCATTTATTGTCAAGTTGCTTCTTAAATGTTCCATTAAAAAACAAACATGTTTCAGCGTTAACGAGGCATCTTTTCCCTTTTTAAATGATCATTCAGATCTTCTGCTTTCAGCTCTGATTATTAAGGAAGAACATCTGGAGCTTCTCCCCCGATGTCACTCGCCGCTTTATTTGTTTCAGGTGCTGTTTGGACCGGAGGTCATTTTCTTGCCTGTGGCGGATTCGATCTCAGACTCTTTGTGGCAATTAAATGCCGACGCCGTCCCCTTGATTCATTAGCCGTCGCATAAATATTGATTTACCGTCTATTAAGCATTTATAAATCCCCAAATGAATAAATATCAAGACACCTTATCAGCACGCCTGCTTTGCCCTCACTGTCAGTGACAGGACCTCCTCATGGACCCCTCATGGACCCCTCAGGACCTCCTCATGGACCACCTCAGTCCCTCCTCATGGACCCCCTCATGGACCCCTTCAGGACCTCCTCATGGACCCCCTCATGGACCACCTCAGTCCCTCCTCATGGACCACCTCAGGACCTCCTCATGGACCACCTCAGTCCCTCCTCATGGACCCCTCATGGACCCCTCATGGACCCCCTCAGGACCTCCTCATGGATCACCTCAGTCCCTCCTCATGGACCCCCTCATGGACCACCTCAGTCCCTCCTCATGGACCACCTCAGGACCTCCTCATGGACCACCTCAGTCCCTCCTCATGGACCCCTCATGGACCCCTTCAGGACCTCCTCATGGACCACTTCAGGACCTCCTCATGGACCACCTCAGTCCCTCCTCATGGACCCCTTCAGGACCTCCTCATGGACCCCTCAGGACCTCCTCATGGACCACCTCAGTCCCTCCTCATGGACCCCTCATGGACCCCCTCAGGACTTCCTTATGGACCCCTCAGGACCTCCTCATGGACCACCTCAGTCCCTCCTCATGGACCTCCTCATGGACCCCCTCATGGACCCCTCGTGAACCACCTCATGGACCACCTCAGGACCTCCTCAGGGACCCCCTTGTGGACCACCTCAGGACCCCCTCATGGACCCCTCAGGACCTCCTCATGGACCCCTCATGGACCCCTCAGGACCTCCTCATGGACCACCTCAGTCCCTCCTCATGGACCTCCTCATGGACCCCCTCATGGACCCCCTCGTGAACCACCTCATGGACCACCTCAGGACCTCCTCAGGGACCCCCTTGTGGACCACCTCAGGACCCCCTCATGGACCACCTCAGGACCTCCTCAGGGACCCCCTCGTGAACCACCTCAGGACTTCCTCATGGACCACCTCAGGACCTCCTCATGGACCTCCTCATGGACCTCCACCGGCCTCTCACAGGCCGTAGGATGGAAACGTTAGCATTGCAATACTCTGCTCTCAGAATGTGGTGCTCCTCCTCCTCCTCTTCCTCCTCCTTCTCCTCCTCTTCCTCCTCCTCTTCCTGCGCTGCTTTGTTTCCGTGGCAACGCGTCCTTGCTGCGAGGAGCAGACACTGACGGACGTCACGCTTTGTGCTTCGCTATCTAACTGGCTGTGACTCAGAAGCTGGATGGACGTGAGTTGATTCTGGAGGATCTGAGGTGTGTTGAGTCAAAGCTGGTGCAGATGGTGGAGATGTCGGGGTGCTGTTACCAGGACGAAGACGTGGGGTAAACGGGATGAAGTATAAATAAATGAAATAAAACACACTGCACGGATCCCACGTAGAGACGTCATGGAGGCCGTCAGAGTCAAACGCAACAAAACACACAACAAGCACTTTCTCTAACGGTGACACAGAACCTCTTCAATCCTCGTTAATCACAGAACAGAGAAAACCTTCAAAAAACACTCAGAGGAGCCCAGAAGAAGAGAAGACAAGAGAAGGAGAAGAGAACATGCTTACAGCTTACAGCTTACATCCAGGACCTGGTCCAACCCGACATCCCGACCCGCACTCTCCGCTCTGCATGTGATAAACTACTCGTCCCTCCCTCATTGAGAGCAAAACACTCCACTAGGTCTCCACTCTCCGCTGTCCTTGCGCCGAAATGGTGGAACGAGCTCTCTGAAGACATCAGGACCGCAGAGAGCCTTCACATCTTCCGCCGCAAACTAAAGACACACCTCTTCAGACTCTACCTCGACTAAAGACTAACAAACTGTAGCACTTAAATTGTACTTGTAACGTCACTCATCTATAGCAAATTGTAAATTGGCTTATTTGAGGAAATTGCACTTTCTTGTTTCTTGTTCTCCTGAGTTTGTACCCTATGGTTGAATGCACTTATTGTACGTCGCTTTGGATAAAAGCGTCAGCTAAATGACATGTAATGTAATGTAAAAGAAGGAAAGTAGGAGAGGAAAGAGAGAAGAGAAGAGGAGCAAGCTGGCGGCTCGGTCAGAGAGAGGAAGCCGTGTTAGCATGTTGTGTTAGCACGGTATGTTAGCACATTGTGTTAGCACGTTGTGTTAGCATGTTGTGTTAGCACGGTGTGTTAGCACGGTGTGTTAGCAAGTTGTGTTAGCATCCTCTGCAGTTCTGCTGTCGGACATTAAATATTAACAGGCAGCACGAGTTAGCTGAGGCACAAAGGGTAAACGCACACACACACACACACACACCTCACATCTTATTGATCTAACTCAAACATAAACTTGCACGGAAAGTGCAAATCCTCCTTTGACTCACTGACACACACACACACACACACACACACACACACACACACACACACACACAGTAATGTGCACACAGACACACACACTCTGTCCACGGAGGCTCTCAATTATTCCTGTTTGATGAGCAAACAGCTGCTGAACTCCATCACAGCTGGCGGAGTCGGTAAAGAAGGTTACCTTTGGTTTCTGTTTATTAGCTGGATATTATTGCATATGAAGAAAAAGAGGCGGCTATGTGGACTTTTGTGTTGAATATAACAAACAATTCCTCTCCACGCTGGAACGACTCCAAGCGTTCCCATACAAACTGCATGAAATGCACAGCACTGTCATACTTCCATCAGTATGAACTTTTACCTTTTGACCTCTTTAATGACCTCATCTTCTGGTTTAGTGGCCAGTGAGCCACAGCAGAGTTTCTTTTTGATTCCTTTAACATTTGGAAAGACATGCTTGGCCTCAGCTCTACATTTGATGTTCCGTATGTTCAACACACCACGTTCCCTTATTCTCATGTTCCCTCAACACACCACGTTCCCTTATTCTCATGTTCCCTCAACACACCACGTTCCCTTATTCTCATGTTCCCTCAACACACCACGTTCCCTTATTCTCATGTTCCCTCAACACACCACGTTCCCTTATTCTCATGTTCCCTCAACACACCACGTTCCCTTATTCTCATGTTCCCTCAATACACCACGTTCCCTTATTCTCATGTTCCCTCAACACACCATGTTCCCTTATTCTCATGTTCCCTCAACACACCATGTTCCCTTATTCTCATGTTCCCTCAACACACCACGTTCCCTTATTCTCATGTTCCCTCAATACACCACGTTCCCTTATTCTCATGTTCCCTCAACACACCACGTTCCCTTATTCTCATGTTCCCTCAATACACCACGTTCCCTTATTCTCATGTTCCCTCAACACACCACGTTCCCTTATTCTCATGTTCCCTCAACACACCACGTTCCCTTATTCTCATGTTCCCTCAATACACCACGTTCCCTTATTCTCATGTTCCCTCAACACACCATGTTCCCTTATTCTCATGTTCCCTCAACACACCACGTTCCCTTATTCTCATGTTCCCTCAACACACCACGTTCCCTTATTCTCATGTTCCCTCAACACACCACGTTCCCTTATTCTCATGTTCCCTCAATACACCACGTTCCCTTATTCTCATGTTCCCTCAACACACCACGTTCCCTTATTCTCATGTTCCCTCAATACACCACGTTCCCTTATTCTCATGTTCCCTCTATACACCACGTTCCCTTATTCTCATGTTCCCTCAACACACCACGTTCCCTTATTCTCATGTTCCCTCAACAGAGATGACAATGAAGGCATGAATTAAACCAGACAGATACACTTCTCCATGGAACCATGGACAGACATCACCCGTTAATCACACATGTCAGTCAGGAGTCAGACTACGGGATTCAAACTACAGAAGTCAGACAAAAAGCAGCAGCTTTCATGCTAAGCTAAGCTAACCACACCCATCTTTCTCTGCCGGGCACATGGAGGCGGAGCAGGACAAAAAACAGGAGATTCTTAAAAATGTTGTGCTGTTGCTTTAAGAGAAGAATGCTGAGAAACAAAGTGAGGAATCAGCAGGGGGGATTTTCCTCTTCAATATAAGAGAATTAGGATGAAAAGAGGAAACACTTCCGTTCAGTAGAAGGTGAAACGAGAAAACGCCTCTCCTCCATTTTTTGTTCCAGCTGTTCACATCTGGAGGACGTAAAAAGAATAAAATAGGTCACTGAATCACAAATGATTTCATCCTCTCGTCTCATCTCCACCGTTCCTTTATTTCCTCCCTTGATCTTCTACTCTCTTTCCAGCAGCTTGACCAAATGTTTCCTCCTCTTCCTCCCTCCTCTGTCTCCTCCCTTCAACCTTCCTCCTCCTGCCATCTGCTGTGATCCTCCGTCCTCCGTCTGGTCTGCAGCTCTCCTCTGGACTCAAAGAAGGCGACGCGCTCAGGGCGCAGAGAGGAAACGGCCCCACAATGCACCGGGGCCTTTGAGTCCCACAAATACCGACGGGATGATAAAAACATCACCACGGTAACGGTGAACTTGAGGCTCCATGGCGAGGCTCAGGCTCCTCCCACAACTAAAGTCAGCTCGGGCGTTTCTCTACTGAGGTCACTGACGCGTGGTAACTTCCCCCCTAAACAGGAAACGGCTTGAAGCTCTAAAAAGTACAGCTCAAAAACATGTTTGGACAATAAACGTCTTAACAACTCCAAAATACATGAAGTCAAATATTAAAACCTCTCTGGGCTTTAACACTTAGAGGTGAATCTGTAGCTTTATCAAGCGGAGTGAGGCTGATGGATCCTTATCAGAACTTATTTTACCTTCTAATTCAATTACCAGAACCAGATCGTTTGTGAAACCTGAGAGAGACGGCGAGGAGACAGAGAGGAGGACGGCTGGACGGGTCTCAATGGAGGCGGAAACAGAAGCCCCCCGACATTGGCCGCCGTCCCACCTCAGCTCTTTATCATTGGCCGGACTTTGTCTGGACGCCGTACGGCGGCTTTCATTCCAAGTCTCACCTTGGTCCAAGGCTCACATTTAATTACGGCTCTGATTCCTGGCCCCTTTTTTATTACCGTGGGCTTCACGTTGCAGACAAACGGCTTCCTTCACACAGCACTTGTTCCTCGTCACGTCTGCAACCTGCAGCCCTCCTCCGGCCGCCCGGGCTCCCTTTGCAAAGACAAGAAGACTACAAAGAGATTATTAAATAACCGCAGAGACTAAATAGTTTAACCATAAGGACACAAACTCAGAAGAACAAGATAGAAAGTGTGATTTCATCAAATAAGCCAATGTACAACTTGCTACATGATCCATTATAAGTATAGTTAGTGTGTTAGTGGAGGAAGAGTCTGAAGAGGTGTGTCTTTAGTCTGAAGATGTGAAGGCTCTCTGTGGTCCTGATGTCTTCAGAGACCTCCTTCCACCATTTAGGAGCAGGACAGCAAAGAGTGGAGATCTAGTGGAGTGTTTTGCTCTCAGTGAGGAGGAACAAGCAGCGTTTTTATGCTCCTCATTTGATGGGTTTTATAGGTCAATATCCCAGAATTCAGGTTGAAATCTACCGTTTGATTTAACAAAATGCTCCTCGTATCGTAGTGATGAAGTCGTGAAGCTCCATGTTGGAATCCCTCTTAGTGTCTTCAGCACGTTGGTCATCTGACTAAACGTGTGACGTCTCCTTCAGCTCTTACATCATCAAACTTTACAGCCTCATTCCTCCTGGATTCTGGAGTTTGCTCTTTATTTATTAAACACAAAATATTACAATATTTCGCAACCAAAATCCCCTCAGCAGAAAGCTTTGACTTTAATATGAGAACTAAATGAAACAAGAACCGTGAGCCTGACTGCATCTAATGTTCAGAGTAATAGAAAGATATGAAAATGAGCACCGAGACAAATGTTAATTTATAAATGTACATTTCCAGAAAACTTGAAAGAGAAAAACTGATCCAAAGCGTCGAGTGGAGAGCTTAATAAACAGGTTGGGAAGAGCTGCTTAGTTATTCCGTCAGAAACTAAACTAAATCCTCCATCGAGTGAGTCCATGTCGCTGCAACGCTGTTCACCGCCGCTCAGTTTGGTTTTCACATTAAAAGCTGCCTGATAGTTGTGCTTCCTGTAGCCACAGACTGAGACATTTAACATCTTGTAAAAGTTCCCTGTTCTTTAAAAGCTTTCATGACGAGGAGCTGAAGGGATTCAGTCAGAGGAACCGACGAGACTCACTTTTCTCCTCACAGTTCAGCCCCATTCAGTCAGCTTAATTTACCCCCAGAAGAACTTACTATTATTATTCTTATTACCTCGCGTGATACCTGTAGAGAAGTAAAACATGAATGTGAAAGAAGTGTGTTTTTTTCCACCTGAGCCTCCATCTCTTCGTGTTGGAGAGGAGAGGACACTCAGACAGAAGAGGACAACGTCCGCTGCACCGATGGAAGTAACAGAGTGACACCGGGTGGCCACGAGGGAAAAGAGAAGCGTTAACCTCAAATCACACCTCGCTTCTTCTTCTTCTTCTTCTTCACTCGCTTGGGTGAAGACCGTCATTGACGGTCATGAACAGTCAATGAGTGTGTGAACTCTCTCTATTCCGCCCTCCCTCCTCATCTTCTCGTCCAGCAGCGGCGTGAAATGGAAACGAGTGCAGTGTCTGAACATCTGTGCTGTTGCTAGGAGACGACAAACCTCCGACCACGGGCTGCGACCTGAACACACCTGATGTCCCTCGGCGATCGGAGGACGTTTCTTAAATGTCAGACTGACCCTGAACACGCTGCGAGAGACTCTTTAGAGGCCGTTGTGACACACGTGACCCAACACGAGAAGAAAGAGCGACATCAGTCTGAAAACCCACCTGGGGAACGATCAGGACTAAGTGGGGCCACTCGGAACCTTTTGGGGTTATTGAGGCGTCATCAGAGCTACAAAAACACTCGTGAACGTTCCTGACATTTAGTGGCGTGTGCTGCCGGTCAGCTGTTCAAACCAGTAATAGAACCCGCCCATCGTGTCCCAAAGTGGTCCGGCTCCAAACCATCACGCGGATAAAGGCCGAACCTGAGACCAGTGGACGGGGGATTGAGCGTCCGGGTTGAGTCTGCATTCATTTTTAATATTATTTAAACCTTTTTCTAAATCAAAGTCCCTTTGTTGCCTCAACCGAACCAGGCCGGTTCCTTGGAAAAGCTGGATTTACGTAATAAAGGATCTTGTGCCAAAATAATATGTATAACAGGCAAATGATTGAAGAATATGGCTTAAAGCTGCGGGTTGATTTATCGCATGTTTCTATTTATAATCAGCCGTCGCCCGGCTGGACATGATGGCGTGCACAGCGAGGTCACCGCGCAGCGTTACTGACCGGAGGGACGCTGACATTTAAACGGCATGGCCCGCTCTCCCCCCTCCGCCCCCCCCCCTGCCCCCGCTCTCCCCCCTCTCCCACTCTGCCCCCCCTGCCCCCGCTCTCCCCCCTCTGCCCCCTCTACCCCCCCCTGCCCCCGCTCTCCCCCCATCTGGGTGACAGTTCGGAGTAACTCTGCCAACTCTGGTGATTGGTGGCTTCATTCTGAGGAACATGGAGTTAAACCAGGGACATTGAGTCTCATCGTAAACCGCTGACTAAGGGTTATGCGTTAGTGGCCCTGCTGCTGCTGCTGCTGCTATCATCATATCATCATCAGTATTACTATTTTAAATATTAATCATATACTATTACTGTCATTATGAACCAACGTCACCCTAAAGTCTTTGGGTATCTGATGGTGGTTCTATGTGATGGTGGTTCTATGTGATGGTGGTTCTATCTGATGGTGGTTCTATCTGATGGTGGTTCTATGTGATGGTGGTTCTATGTGATGGTGGTTCTTTCTGATGGTGATTCTATCTGATGTTGGTTCTATCTGATGGTGGTTCTATCTGATGGTGGTTCTATCTGATGGTGGTTCTATGTGATGGTGGTTCTATCTGATGGTGGTTCTATCTGATGTTGGTTCTATCTGATGGTGGTTCTATGTGATGGTGGTTCTATGTGATAGGGGTTCTATCTGATGGTGGTTCTTTCTGATGGTGGTTCTATGTGATAGGGGTTCTATCTGATGGTGGTTCTATCTGATGGTGGTTCTATGTGATGGTGGTTCTATGTGATGGTGGTTCTATGTGATAGGGGTTGTCCCTGCCGTTGTCCTCACTACTCGCTGTTATTTAAATAATTTCTGTCGTATGAATTGAACGTATCGTTCATCTTCTACATTGTTCATTGTGTCTCCTGTCTGTCCATCAGGAGACGGGTCCTCTGAGGTTCTCACTGACGTTTCTTCTCTCCCTAAAAGAGTTTTTCCTGTGTCGATGTGATGTTTTAGGGACAGAGGATGTCGCGTGTGTAAAGACTGTAAAGCCCTCAAATTTGTAATTTGCGATTTTGAGCAATAAAATAAAATGAATGGGAGACTTGACAGTCTGATTCTGTATCGATCTGCACTTGATGAGGCCTTTTATTGCTGCTTTGGGCGGCAGGACTTCTATCTGGTTTGCTTCCTGGTGACGCGTTCGTCCCCATGAAGGGTTTGATATTTGGCTTCTTGAGGAACACAGACGCTGAGGAAGAGGAAGCTCTGATGACAACAGCTGGCTGTGAAGCTGCGTCATCACTCTTCAAAGATCAAAGTCAGAACCTTTTATCTATCAACCGCACACAAAGAAGAGCTGAACACTTCATTAAAGGGCAAGTGCAGCGGTAACCGCGGAAACCACAGAGAGCCCACTCGATAGATCTGTGAGTCACGATTGATGGACACACACTCGGTGGTTTGGATTAAAACATAATGATGTGTAACAAAAAAACAATATTAGGCAGAAAATAAAAGCTCAACGACTAAACACCAACACAGCGACCTTTATTTCTGCTTTAAACCTCCGCGAGGGCAGCCCCTCTGTTCTGACCTTTCACAATAAAAGCCCTAGGCATATTCACTGCCTATCTCTTCATAGAGGGAACTCACTAAAAGGAAACTGTGAGGCAGCTCACAGCAAGTCGGCTCGGATCATTTCATCCTGCTTCTCTTTTCTCTGGAAGACAATGCAGCTCTTCTGCTTCTGAGAAGAGATATCCAGCAGCCAGTGCTTTTCATTTTAACCTTGTTAACTGGTCTCTGTGTGTGGAGAACTTATGTTATGTTACATCACAACATACAGATACAAAGAACACATTTTCAATACATATTTACTCTTGAAATAATAACTTATAGCCTCATCTATTCAGGTCTTTAGTCAGGTCCTTTTCCCTTTATGTACTCAATATGAGCATGTGTCCCCTTTAAGAAGAAATATGCAAGAAATATAAAAAAAGAGATATGATTAAAAACAAACCAACAAAGCTAAAATGAATTCCTTTTGCGGAAAAAAAAAAAATAAATAAATAAATATATATATATATATATATATATATATATATATATATATATATATATATATATATATATATAATTAAGCGACTCTTTATTCAAGCTTTTGTTTGCTGACGTCAAAGTAAAGCTGTGTATAAGCATATAATAGATTATTTTATTAAGATTATAAGTGAATGTGTACTGCATGCAACATGCATTTATACATAATAGATTCTGAATTTAGGAACGCAGACCCTGAGTTGAGATACCTTTGATATTGATCCCAAATGCAATTTCCAAAAACCTTGGACTTCAGGAGGAAGCCGTTGTGTTGTGGACCTCTGGGACTTTTCTCCATCACGTGAGTGCCAAAACCTGGCATATGAGCATCGCCATTAACAGGACTAGTTTTTAAGCATCCGCGTATTGATCCATGACATATCGATCAGCTTCCCCCTGCAACGGTGATGAGATCAGCACACGCCGGGCGAAGAAATTAAGAAATCCACGTGGAACATCATCTTCCTCTGCTTCAACTCCCCAGAGATAAAAGTTATTTTCTGTTCTTCACTTCACGTGGACACGGAACCCATCAACGGAACCCATCAACGGAACCCATCAACGGAACGAATCAATGGAACACATCAATGACGCATCAACGGAACACCTCGATGTAACGCATCAACATAAAACATCAACGGAACGCCTCGATATTACGCATCAGGCTTAATTCAATAACCCTGAGACTCACTTTCAACCAATCAGAACGCTTGATTTCATCTACCTGTATTACAAAAGAATATACGATGCAGGATTTTAAACATAGTGGTCAATGTGCAAGCAGCCAGTTGAATGGTGAATTTCTGCTACTTGTTGAATTCTTATTTCTGTGAATCTGACAGTCAGTCAGTGCCTCTCAGCCACCAACCTCACCGCGCGTCACTGCTTCACGCTAACAGCCGTCTGCTGGGTTATAATCTTGTGTTTTTAAGCCACCAGCATCTAACCAACATGTCTTCAAGCGTCTAAAATGTCTGAAATGCTTGCCGTTCATTCCTAAGAACCAAAGAGTTTTCTCTCTCAGCGCTTTAATTCCTCTCGGAGCGATGCGACGTTGGGCTGCTGCGATGGGCGGGTAACTTCGGCACAGAGGTCTTGTCATGTCGCCTCCACACAGGTCCGTGGCGCTCTGGTTAAGATGGTGTCAGTCAGTCGGGATATTGGTTAGTACGATATGGAGGACGTGTTTTTCATCCTTGTTTCATGTCATTGGTCTGGTTCCAGATAGTTCCGGCCCCCATCAGAGAGGCTCAGATCACCTGCAATCACGGAATTTGCCAAATGAGCTCCAACGCCTGCATTTAGCAACAACATCCGCTCACGCTCGAGCTGTTTGTTCTGAGCCTTTGTTACAAATTATAGCTTCAGTTTTTAACAACTAACTCAAAAGAGAAATCAATCATCAGAGACGACGGAGCTGAATGTTCCCGTCGATGTGATTTCCATCTTCTTAAGATCAAGTAACTCATCTGTGCTGCAGTCAAGCGTTCCATCAAAATGATAGAGCTGCTTGAATAAGCTAATCACAGAAAATATTGAATATGTGACCATAACATTTTAGAACGTGAGATCATTATTTTTCATAATGTTTTACTCATAACGCAATTTAAACATTTCCAATGAACTAAAGTCCAGCTTTGAGTTAAAGTACAGGCTTTTAAAATAACTCACCTATGATTAATTAACCCTTCTTTAAGCCCCGCCCCCTCTAGACCCCCTTCAGGCCCCCGGAGCTCTGTCACCAACTGCACCCAATGATTAGTTTCACATTTTGGTTTAAACTAAA